>NW_026880309.1:0-31399 GCF_032173495.1 Musca vetustissima
TCAAGGCTACAAAAAGGCGTGGATTTTTTAAAGAATATTTTTTCAAGGCTACAACAAGGCGTGGATTTTTTAAAGAATATTTTTTCAAGGCTACAACAAGGCGTGGATTTTTTAAAGAATATTTTTTCAAGGCTACAACAAGGCGTGGATTTTTTAAAGAATATTTTTTCAAGGCTACAACAAGGCGTGGATTTTTTAAAGAATATTTTTTCAAGGCTACAACAAGGCGTGGATTTTTTAAAGAATATTTTTTCAAGGCAACAACAACGCGTGGCTATTTTAAAGAATATTTTTTCAAGGCTACAACAAGGCGTGGATTTTTTAAAGAATATTTTTTCAAGGCTACAACAAGGCGTGGATTTTTTAAAGAATATTTTTTCAAGGCAACAACAAGGCGTGGATTTTTTAAAGAATATTTTTTCAAGGCTACAACAAGGCGTGGATTTTTTAAAGAATATTTTTTCAAGGCTACAACAAGGCGTGGATTTTTTAAAGAATATTTTTTCAAGGCTACAACAAGGCGTGGATTTTTTAAAGAATATTTTTTCAAGGCTACAACAAGGCGTGGATTTTTTAAAGAATATTTTTTCAAGGCTACAACAAGGCGTGGATTTTTTAAAGAATATTTTTTCAAGGCTACAACAAGGCGTGGATTTTTTAAAGAATATTTTTTCAAGGCTACAACAAGGCGTGGATTTTTTAAAGAATATTTTTTCAAGGCTACAACAAGGCGTGGATTTTTTAAAGAATATTTTTTCAAGGCTACAACAAGGCGTGGATTTTTTAAAGAATATTTTTTCAAGGCTACAACAAGGCGTGGATTTTTTAAAGAATATTTTTTCAAGGCTACAACAAGGCGTGGATTTTTTAAAGAATATTTTTTCAAGGCTACAACAAGGCGTGGATTTTTTAAAGAATATTTTTTCAAGGCTACAACAAGGCGTGGATTTTTTAAAGAATATTTTTTCAAGGCTACAACAAGGCGTGGATTTTTTAAAGAATATTTTTTCAAGGCTACAACAAGGCGTGGATTTTTTAAAGAATATTTTTTCAAGGCTACAACAAGGCGTGGATTTTTTAAAGAATATTTTTTCAAGGACTATATAAGGCGTGGATTTTTTAAAGAATATTTTTTCAAGGCTACAACAAGGCGTGGATTTTTTAAAGAATATTTTTTCAAGGACTATATAAGGCGTGGATTTTTTAAAGAATATTTACTTCAAGGTCTATATAAGGCGTGGATTTTTTAAAGAATATTTTTTTCAAGGACTACATAAGGCGTGGATATTTTTTTAAGAATATTTTTTTTTAAGTACTATATAAGGCGTGGATTTTTAAAGAATATTTTTTTCAAGGACTACATAAGGCATGGATATTTTAAAGAATATTTTTTCAAGAACTATATAAGGCGTTGATTTTTTAAAGAATATTTTTTCAAGGACTATATAAGGCGTGGATTTTTTAAAGAATATTTTTTCAAGGACTCCGAGTTATTTTTGATATATCAAATGCCCGTCACATGTTGGAGCGTACACAAAGTTCGTCCCGGCAGAACTTCACATCCCTTTTTGAATTGTTTAATTTCTTAAATTCCTCACACTTCTCTCCATGTCTTGAATTTGCTTACAATCCACATAACCCCTGGCTTTAGCACCAACTCCAAGAAAATTAAAATAAAAACAAGATATTTTATCCAAGAAAACATTTCGACATTTATCTTTCCTTAGGATATCTACAAAAGAAAAAAATCTGTTTGAGGAAAAAACCCCATACCCAACAGCCAAAGTGGCAAACAGAAAATATATCTTCAAACATACCGCATAACCTTTTTGGAGGAGATGCAATCCATCATCTAAATGTCAGCGGACAAAAGGAAGCTGAACACAACATTTATTGCTTGGGGCGAATATCATGTTCAGCTTCGTTTTTTTCTCTCTCCTGTCCTTTCCTTCTTTCACGAAATTGACAAAGTGAAAATGTTTGTTTAGTGATTTGTTCCATTTAAGTTGCAAACATGTACATATATTTTTTTTTCTTTTTTACATTTCTTGGAGTATTTCTTCTATGTGCGATTTGTTGTGCATTTCTATCACTCGTTCACACTCGACCACAAAGAAGCATTTTCTTGCGGAAATGCTCGACACACTAACGTCAAGTTGTGTTAATGTATATCAGAAAAATTGTGTTGTGGAATGGTCATGGGAGGATGTGATTGCATCAGGACTAGCGAAGCAACAATTTGTATTTTTATGCCGTTGAATATGAAGGTGGTGCATCATAACAAACAAATCCACAAAATAATAAAAATAAGATGTAGGGTCGTTCCGCCACCCAACAAAGAACACTACTTTACTGGGTTATGTTGTTGTAAGTTTGATTCCTTTTTTTCAATTTGAAATAAAAAAAGTTGTAAATTACCCCCTCTCCCAACCTTTAGAGATGCTTGCGGAATGTAATGCAACAAAAAATAACAACAACATTTCCCGGCCAATACTTCACAACAATGCACCAAATGAGAGCAAACTGAAGAAAGGAATAAATAGTCACCGAACAACAGAGTACATAGAAGCGAGCGGAACAATGGATGATTATGGTTCTGTACCGAAAAAAAATCCCTTCTTTGTGTCATAGCCATTTCGTCCATTGGCTCAGGGCGTTATACTGGATTGAAATATTGGCCAAATATCCAACTTTTGTGCAGCTCCACTCAGTGGAATTATAAAGATGACAATTTAGCCTAATTTAAAATACAATAACACCTAGTTACTAGCGAAATGACCGCTACTTTGTATGCGAACAGAGAATACAAAACAAATAAATAATATTTTAGATGGAAATCGTAGATACTGTATAATTTGTTGCACTATAATTTCGAATTTCATCCCTACTCCTACATCAAATATCAAGTTTATTACCATTTAGTACTCTTCATACACATAATCACTAATTTCCGAAATCTTTTTTCTTATTTCCATTATTCCATTTTCCATATTTCCATTTTTCTATTTTCCATTCCATTATACAGGTTCAAAAGTTATCAGAATTCCAAGTATATACTTCAACAAATACCTACAGGTTCCACATTTTAGTTTTCAGCACTTTTCGAACACATAAGTACTGATTTCCAAAACGTTTTCTAAATTCACTAGTACCAGTTAATACTTTTCATACTCATAAGGAAGAATCCATCCATCCTACACTCTAAATCTTAGTTCCGCCAAAGTCCAAATTATACCAAATTTATTACTTTTCGTACCCATAAGTACGATTTTCCAAAAATCCTCAATTCTACACTTCAGCTGTAATTTTATTCATAAATCTCTGGATTTCAGCCCTATTTATTTACACAAAAACAAATTGTAAAATATTTGATACTATTTAGTACTTTTTGTTTCCACAATTAAGAATTTCCTAAACTACCTCAATCCGACACTTCAACATTAATCTAAATTCCCAATGTCAGGTTTCACATAAAATCAAATTGTACCATATTTATATCTCATATCTAGCAATTTTAGGTTCCCAGGTCTCGCAGTTTACGCAAATCCTAGTTTTACCAAATTTAGTGCCGTTTAGTACTTTCCGTGCACATAAATACGAATTTCCAAAGCAGTCTCCATAGCTCAAGCCAACACTTCAACATTACTCTAAATTCCCAATGTCAGGTTTCTAGACCTATCCGTTCACCCAAAATTCCAAATTGTACTTAGGTACCAATTATTAGTATTAGGTACCAATTTCCTACTCTATCTCAATCATGTACTATAGCAGTAATTTTAATTGAATTTTCAGATTTTCAGCTCTCTCCGTTCACCAAAATCAAAATTGTACCAAATCTAGTGCCGTTTAGTTCTTTTCGTACACATAAATACGATTTTCCAAAGCTGTCTGTATAACTCAATCCTAAACAGTAATCTTAATTCCAAATTTCAGGTTTTCATCTCTATACATTCACACAAAATCCAAATTGTACAAAATTTAGTACTTTTCGTTTACATAAGTACGAATTTCCTAAACTACGTTAATCCTACACTCCAACAGTAATTTTAATTTCCAATTTCAAAAGTCCAGCTCTATCTGTTCACTTAAATCCAATATGTACCAAATTTATTTCCATTTAGTACTTTTCGTACACATAAGTAAAATTTTTTAAAGATACCTCAATCCTGTACTCCAATATTAATCTTAATTTCTATTTCAGGATTCCCCATCAATACGCTCAACGAAATACAAATAGTAGCAAATTTAGGACCATTTAGTACTTTTCGTACCCATAAGTACGAATCTCTAAAACAATTTCCATACATCAATTTCTCAACCTGTATTCCATATAGAATTTCAAGATTAGCACTTTTTGTACACGTATAGGTCGAATTTTCAAAAACCCTTTTATATATATTTCTAGATCTAGAATTCTGAAATTTGGAATGTGGTCCAAATTTCAGAATTCTAGGTCTTTGCGTTTGCCTGATATAAAGGGTACCATTTATTAGTACAGTTCAGTGCTTTTTGTAGCCTTCTAGTTTGAATTTCCTAAAAATATACAGTTCAGTGTTTTTTGTACCTTTCTAGTTCGAATTTCCTGTTCTCACGCCTACACACCAACAACAACCCACACACAAAATTTGAATCTTCTACCTTCAGTTATTTCGTCTGGACGATGACATGTCAGTCACTCACTTATCACTAAGCTCTTCTATATATTAAGATTCACTGGGAGTCCTTGTGGGGGCCGAACTATGGCGTGCAATTACCGATCCGGCAACCTATCTAAATTTTACGAATTATGAAGTGAAAATGTTGCAGGAGGCAGGGTGAATGAACGAGAAAGGAATAAAACGCACATTCAGACGCCTGTAGAATTTAAACTTAAAGACTCTCGAACGTGAAAGGGACATTTTAATCTACTCCAATCGACGTCAGGATTCATAATATAGAGCTTTGAAGCAGGAACGGGATACCTTGGCTCACTCTATACGGCGACATTATCCGGAAAATCAGAATAGGAACGTAATAGTTTGCACCTTCGATTCGCAGAATGGACCCAGAATATAGAGAGTTGGAGCAGAAACGTCATACATTGACTTACTAAACTCGATGCCAGGGCAAAATCAAAACATGGGTCTACATTATGTGCGAAGATTTTTGTATTCTGCAAGAACACGGAATGTCAATGTCCAGCTTCTTTGCATAAAAAATGCGGCTGAAACTTTTAAATTCTGTACTTTACAGTATTTATAAGTCTGAATGTGAGATCCGAAGGTTCAAGCCCACATAGTGTCAACATCTCTAAAATTCCCAAC
Organism: Musca vetustissima; assembly: GCF_032173495.1. Classification (NCBI taxonomy): domain Eukaryota; kingdom Metazoa; phylum Arthropoda; class Insecta; order Diptera; family Muscidae; genus Musca; species Musca vetustissima. Next base: position 5,304 of record NW_026880309.1, read on the forward strand.
TTGCATATGAATAATTTTTTCTTGAGATACGGAATGGTGCCCAGTCTACTCCTGTTCGTTTTTCACTCCGAATTTACCAACGTTGTAAACGAATAATTACTTCAACGAACAACTTTCATGGGATTAGGCTCGACTTTGTAAACCCACACAGACGATTGCTATTTTGTTTCAGGCTGATACAATTAGATTCACGATCGCATGTTTTTAAAATTTCGACCAAAAATGTAAGTATGCCTTTTAAGGGACCTTCTAGAGGCAGAATATCTTCAACAGGTATACTAGAGACAGAAGATCTACAAAATAACTTCTAAATATAGAAACCATTTAAAGGGTTTCCAAAGACCAGCCTTCAAAGGGGCAAGCTTTCAAGCGGTAGATATTGAAAATATACAGGCAACCGCAACTCGTCTGTGTGAGAAATTATACACGGTGCTCCCGACCATTCTTTTTGAGTGGTTGTAAGTCACTGATTTTATTGTAAATTATTTATGCTTAGGTACTACTTAAACAATTTTTGACTTTTATCTTAAAACACTCCAAAGATCAAATCTTCTATAATACAAAATTCTGTTCGAAGTATTTTGAACATCTTTCACAGGTTTTTACACCCTTCACCACACTGTGGTACAGGGTATTATGTCTTTGTGCAAATGTTTGTAACAGGCAAAAGGAAACGAGATAGACACATGGTTCTTTTTGAGAATATGCATAGAATAACTTTCAGAGTCGATTTACGCATGTCCGTCCGTCTGTCTGCCCGTCCATGTATTTTTGTGAACAAAATACAGGTCGCATTTACGATCCGATTTGGATGAAATTTGGCATAGGTCACTTATTTGGTCCAAGGACGAACCCTATTGAAATTGGTTCAGATTTAGATATAGCTCCCATATATATTTTCGTCCGATTTAATGTAAATGGTGCACCAAAGTCCCTGTATATCTTTCGATTTGCACGAAATTTGGCACAGCATAATAAATTAGGTCTAGAATGATGTGTGTTAAGTTTCCTGAAAATCGGTTCAGATTTAGATATAGCACCCATGTATATTTTCGTCCGATTTAATGTAAATAGTCCACCAAAGTCCCGATATATCTTTCGATTTGCACGACATTTAGCACAGCGTAATGAATTGGGTCTAGAATAGTGTGTGTTAAGTTTCCTGAAAATCGGTTCAGATTTAGATATAGTTCCCATATATATATTCGTCCAATTTGAGGTATATGGTGTACCAAAGTCTCTTAATATCTTTCGTTTTGCACGAAATTTGGCACAGCATAATGAATTAGGTCTAGAATGATGTGTGTTAAGTTTCCTGAAATCGTTGTAATCGGTTCAGATTTAGATATAGCTTCTATATCTGACCAAATGAAAAATTTAGTATAGGTTGCAGAATGACATATTTATGCATACAATTTCATTTTACTGGTCCTTTGTTAGGATTTATCTGTTGAATATACCCAAAGTTGTGAAGGGTATCATATAGTCGGCCCGTCCGACTTTACTACTTTCCTTACTGATTTTTATATACCAAGGACCTTCAGTAAGACTTCTAGAGAGCAGACTTTTTGACAAAAAGTTGGAAAACCTCCAACAAGTATTTTAAAAGATAGAAGAACAGACCTTCAAGACAACTTCCAGCCGTAGAAAACTTCACTAGGTTTTCTAAATGCAGATGAACCCCTACAGGTCTGCTGAAGACAGAAAATCTTCAACAATTATACTAGAAACCGAAGACCTAGGAAATACGTCCTATAATTCTGCTAGAGACAGTAGTTCTTCTGTAGGCAAAATAACTTCGATTTAGAAATTACTTTCGGTATCAACTCATAGTCTATAGAAACAATTAAAATTCCTCCAAACAATTAATAAATTCAATTTCTTGCCCTGTCTAAAATTTAGTAATTCGATACAGAGGATCTTTAAACTCTAAATACAGATGGCAGTCTATAGATCTTTCTTAGACAGAAACCCTCCAAAAGGTCTTACTTGGGCAATAAGAAATTTTAAATGGTCTTCTAGATTGCAAGAGTAAAATACCTTCAACAGGCCTACTAGAGTTAGAAGCCGTTCAGTAGCTCATATAGTGTCAGATGATCTTCAATAGATCATATAGAGACAGTCGGGCCATTAACAAGTCTACTAAGATTACTAGAGGCAGAAATCTTTACGGGTTTTTTTATAGACAGAAGACTTTCGACATCTATAGACTGAATACCTTATAAAAATCAGATGACAGAAACACTTCGATAAGCCTTGAAGTAGATCAGCCTACTAGAGTCAGAAGGCCTTCAATAGGTCATATAATTAGTTAGATCTTCAAAAGCTTTTTTGGAGTCTGGAGACCTTCAACAGGTCTATTAGAGACATAAGACCTTGTACATGACTTCTAGTGATAGGAACCAATTATAGGTCTCCCAGAGACAAAGTTCTTTTACAGGCATTCCGTAGATAGAAGACCTTCTATCTAAGCTTCGAGAGACAGGAATCATTCCACAAAGAACATAAATTCTGATAAATTTATATCTTGCTCTTTATAATATTGAGGAATTGAATCTATTGAAAGTCCATATTCTGGAAAGTATAATCTGTTGATATGTATGTCATCATTCCTACATACACATACTATACCATAAACGAACTTTCTTTCAAACATTTAAAAAACCTAACAATCATCACAAACAGAAACAGAAAAAAAAACTTTATAAAATAATTGTGGCAGGGTAGCGAAGGGGGGGCATGGGGAAACAACAATACATACCATGGAATCCTTAAATTACATCACACAAAAACCACGGCATCACAAACCATTGCATCCAACGACAACAATAACAACACCAGCAACAGGAACCACAAATACAAGTGAACGCAGTTCAATGGCCGCTCTACATGTTGCTCACTTCTGTTTAGCAGCTGCAGCAACAGAATCGGCAGAATCAGCATCGGCACCGGCAAAGTTGTGACATTCTCTGTTGTTCGGTTTTTTTGCTGTCGTCGTTGTTGTAATTGTTGTCAAAGGAAGCTGCCGGAGAATGGATAGAAGCAACAAGGAGAAAGCAGAACCCCGAACCCTAACAATGATGACAAATAATGCTGATGATGCTGCTGTATGGATGTTCGGCGGATTTGTTGCTCGTTTTTTGGTTTGTTGCCGGGTCTTTTTACCTCTGCCGCTCTTAGCGCTAAATGCTTCGTTCGTATGCACATTTTTAAATTGTTATTGTTGTTACGAACAGGGAACCTGCTGAGTTTGCTGCCTAAGTATTACGATGATGTCGTTGTTGTTGTTTTCTGAGCCGGTGTCATTGTGTGACGTCAGGTGTTCTTCAGGCTTGGATGCCTCTTGACTTGTTTTGTGTTGTTGTTGCTGCCTTTTTAACAAAATGCTTTTAGTCGGCCCCTCAGTTTTTTTCGGGACGTAATGTATTTCGCATCTAATATTAAAAAATGTATGGACTTTGACAAAATTAGAACACCCTTTTTATTATTGTTTTGCGTAAATGGATACCTTTTAATATTTTTTTTTTCAGCGAGAGAAGAAAAAGGTAAATAAATGGGTTCTCTATTTGGAGAATGCTGAAGAAAAACTTTTAGGACAATATATATTTTCCCGAACCACTTTCGATAATAGTTAGAATGAAAGTGATTTTTAGTTTTGAATAACCTAAATATTTAATGGGAAATGGAAAACAATGGAAGACAAAAGTGATGAAGATCTTAGATGTTCGGTAGAGCTTTCAAGAAGATAAAATCGCTATAGAGTTTTTCTTCTAAAAGCAGAAGAGTAAAATCTATTTCTAGAATGCCGACAACACAACTTCTAGAGATAAAAGTGCTTCAAGATTCAGACAACATAAGACTTTAATACTTAAAACAGGTCCTAATAAATGTCAGGAGACCGAATCCCTTCCGCATGTCGTCGAGAAATAAAAAACCTTCTTGAGAAAGAAGACCTTCAACAGGTCTTCTATAGATAGAACACCTCCTATATAGGCAGACGACTTACAGGGGACAGAAACCCTTCTATAGAATACTTTCTACAGGTCTCTACAAGACAGACAACTTTCCATAGGCCTTCTATAGACCTAGTTTCTACCAAACGTCGACAGGTCTTTGAGAGACTTAAGACCTTCTACTGGACTTTAATAGACCGAAAAATTTTAACAGAACTTCTAGATATTAAAGACATGTCTTCCAGAAATATAAGATCTTAAACACATTTTCTGGACGCAGGAAACCTCCAATATGTATTTTATAGACAGAATACCTCCCACGAATACATATGAAACCTACAACAGGTTTTCTAGAGGCAGAAAACTTCCAACATATCGTATAGAGGCAGATTACTTTCAACATCTTTATAGAGATAGAATACCTCCAGTAGGACTTTTGACCGTTGAAACCCTTCAAATATAAAAGATGCTCTACAGGACTTCTAGAGACAGATCACCTACCAAAAGGCTTCCATAGGCCGAGGACCTATCAAACGTCGAAAGGTCTTCAAGAGACAGAAGACCACCTCAAAGTCTTTTATATACTGAATTCCTTCGACAGGACTTCTAGAGACAAAAGACCTCCAACTGACATTCTGGAGACAGAATTCCTTCAACAGGTCTTCTATATGTATTCTCGAGATAGAAGAAATTAAATATGTGTTATATAGATATAAGAGATTTTTAGTAGACAGAGGACTGTTAAATATTCCTCTAGAGACATAAAATCTATAACCGGTTTCTATAGCCAGAAACCCGCAAACAGGTCTTTTGGAGAAAAAATCTTTAACAAGACCCTAAAGGTCCACTAGAGAAGGGAGATCTTCCACAAGTTTTCTAAAGACAGAAGATATTTAACCGGTTCTCTAGAAAGAAAAACTCCGATACGTCTCCTAGAGATTGAGGATTCTGAGAAGGCCGTATAGAGACATAAGACCATTAGTAAAGGCAGGAAATCTTCATCGGGCCCTTCATTAGGTTTTCTAGGGGCATGAAATTTTACACTTTAATATAAAAAAAAAATACTAAAGCCTGGTACAAATAGAAGACCTTCAAGCGGTCCTCAAGAACCGCCTATTGACGAAAGACCTTTAACAAAATGTCTATGGGCAGAAACTATCCTAAAGGACGTCTATAGAAAGAAGACCGGCAACATAACATATAGAGAAGGAAGACCTTCTGGAGCCAGAATTCCCTCAAGAGGAGAGAGAGAGGGGGGCTTAAAAAATCTCCTAAAAATACACGACTTCCACCAGGGTTTTCTAGAGACAGAAAATCTACAACAGGCATTTCATAAACCGAAGACTTACAACAGATATTCTAGAGGTTGAAGTTCTAACAGGTCTTATAGAGACAGAAAACTTTTAATATGTCGTTTTAGGAGACAGAAGGCCTTCCACAAGTTTTCTAGAAACAAAAACCCTCGACAGGCCTACTGGGCCTAGAAGATTTGCCTCATGTTATGAAAAAACAGTAGGCCTGAGAAAAAATACCTTCAATATGTCTCTTAGAGGCAGAAGATTCTCAGCATGCCTTCTGGAGAGAGAAGAGCTTCAACATGTCGTTTAAAGGCAGAAAACCTGAAACATGTCTTCTTGAGACAGAAAATCTCAGAAAGGCTATCCAAAAACATAAGACCTAGACTTTTAGAGACAGAATTCCTTCAAGCTGTCTTCTAGAATCCAGATGGCGTTCAACAGGTTTTTTAAAAACAGATATTCTAAAGACCTATACCAACAGATTACTTAAAGATGGAAACTCCTTTGCAGGTCTTGTATAAACAGAAGACCAACAGCGCGTCTTCAAGAGATAGTAGACTTTCTAGAGTCAAGTCTTCTAGCGAGAAAAGACCTTCAATAGATATTCTAAATACAGTAGACCACCAACAAGTCTTCTAGACTCAAAATATATTCTACAGGTCTCCTAGAGACAAAAAACTGCACTAAGTCTTATAGGGACAGATGCCAGGGGAACTTCTGTAGAATTTCTAGAAATAGAGGACATTTTACAGTCATTATAGATACAGGTCTTCTAGTAGTGTAAAACCTCTTGCATTACATTCCATAAACAAAAAAAAACTTCAACGGACCTTCTGCAGACCTTCAACAGGTTTTCTATAATAACAGGAGACTTCTACAGGAGTCTCCATTATACTGGCCTTCTAGACTCAAAGTACAACATAAGAGACTATAACCTGAGACAGTGACCTTCTATAGGTCTTTTAGAAACAGCGGACTTTCTACAGATATTCTAGATACAGAAGACTTGGTACATTTTCCCACACAACTAATAATTCACATACATTCAGCAGGTCTTCTATAAACAAAAGAACTTCGGCAGGTCTTCGAACAGCCGAATAACTTTTACAAATATTCTTAAGGCAGATTTTCTATGTATTCAATACTTTATGATATCGTTTAGAGGTCTTCTATAGGCAGAATAACCGCTGAAGTAAACCTGCCTCCCAAATACCCACTGAAGACCTTCCAAAATGCTTCTCTAATCAGTAGACATTCCAAAGACAGATGAATTTCTACAGATCGATACTGAATTCTTTGTATAGACTACTTCTTCGGGCTATTCTCCATTGAGAAGATTTTCTGCAGATCTCCAAGGGGCAATATACAGGACTTCTATCTCTTGAATATAATTTTAAAAACTTCTACAGGCATTCTACAATCAGAAGAGCTACTGTCGCATTTTAGAGATCTATAGAAAGAAGACCCTCTGGAGTCAAATACCCATTAAACCCTTCCAGAGAGATTCTATAATCAGAAGAGCTGCTTCAGAACTTATACAAAAAAACTTCCACATTAATATCCAACGGTTTTCTGCTGAAAAATTCCTCACATTTAAAAAAATATTAGTTTCTTAATCATACCACCCCAATATCTGCCAACTTCCACCTTTGACAAAAAGACAAACGAGAGAAAAAAAAACATCCTTGAACACGACAGAATACCACAAAACGCCTTTTGACACAAAGGTGTAATTAGATGAGGATGAAGATGAAGTTAACTTCAAAAACTTCTTGAGGTGGTTGCGCTACTTCAACGCCAAAGTCCTAATGTATGAACGAGCACTCAAGCCTTTAATGCCACCTCTTTGGCCAGTCAGCTAGCTCTGGTAAACTATAAAAGAACTGGTACATAATTTTCAAAAGGTTTCTACAAATAAATTTCTGTTATTAAAAAAGTGTGCGCCTTTGCCAGTCATGCTCACAAACACACACCCACACACATGTATAAAATGACAACCACAAAGTTATGAAAAACGAAATGTGTTATTTCAGATAAATCCTTAGATTGAATTATGGAATATAGAACACCTACATTGTTCCTATTATTTCTGTATTTGGGTTGCTAAACTGCAAATAACGGTGACTAAATAAAATTCGGTTTAATCTTAGAAAATCTATCCGTGAATTTAGATATTGTTGTGCATTTTTTGGGTTGAATGTGAAAAATAGACTTAATGGACTTTTATATGGGAGAAACTGGAGTATAGCTATTTTTACGAATTTTTAATTCACTTCAATGTTCGATTCCAATAGAATCACCAGTCAATATCCTTTGCAATCACAGCTTATAATATATATGGGATTCCCTACCTTTATTATAAGATCCAGAATCATATTGTTCACCAGGTCTTTGACCACTTTAAGATGATTTTCCATCACCTTAGCGAATGCATTGTTCATGTCGATAGCAGTGGTGTGGTGCTTCCTGGTATATTCATGCGTTAGATGGCGACTGATTATCAGCAGCCATATTTTACTTCTAATATTCGTGGTTGTTATTCTTAGAATACCTAGGCTTATCCTAGAATTCTGTGGGGCTCTCGAGTTTTCGGTACTTCAGTTATCCCCCTTTGAAGTGAGATTGACACGAATTGGTCATCATACATGAAACACTTTTTGCAAGTTTGGCATAAGTCTTCACTTCCGGAGACCTCTACGTTGCTTCTGATGAAGTGTGGGAAGGTCAAGGGTCTGTTATAATCATTTAGTTTAGCGTTTGTCCAATTTTTACCTTTGAGTCCATCCATTCCATGACGATTGTGTCAGCCTTGCTTTTGCTTTCCGACTCGAACTTGAAGCGCATCTAGCAACGTTTCTTCATTCATGCTACCAATTGGACAAAAGTAGAGACTCAAAGAACTATTTTTCACCATACCCAACAAAATTATATATGGAAGCTATAACAACACCAGACACAATATAAACCAAAATAGATCCTTCCCTTTGTGGAGCTAAATTAATTAATTGGGAAAATGCTCTCCTCTTTGTGAAGCCTTAAAAAATCCACGGAACTATAGAGAATCAACGAAACCCATTGGCTAACAATTGGACACAATTAACTGTACATGGAAGCTTTATCGACATCTGACGCAATATGAACCAATATAGACTTAACGTCATTTTTCGGCTCAATTCCGTTCTCCTCTTTAGGGAGCTAAAAAATTAAATAAAAAATTCACACCTCTTTGTGAAGCCTAACCTCTTATGGAGTCTCAGGAAAATCCACCCCTCTTTTGGAGTCTTAAAAAATTCACTCCTCTTATGAAGTTTAAAAAAATGCACGCCTTTGGTAGAGTATTAAAAAATGCTCGCCTTTTTGGAATCCTAAAATATCCCACCATCCCTCTTGTGGAGTCCTAAAAAATACACCCCCTCTTGTAGAGTCTTAAAAAAATTCACGCCCCTCTTATGGAGTCTTCGGAAATTCGCTCCTCTTGTAGAGTCTTAACATATTCCCCCTCTTGTAGGGTCTTAAAAAATTCACGCTCCTCTTGTGGAGTCTTATAAAATCCACGCTCCTCTTGTGGAGGTTTAAAGAAACTCACTCCTATTGTGGAGTCTTAATCTTGCAGAGTCCTAAAAATGCTAGCCTCTTGAGGAGTCTCTCCACGCCTCTTTGCCAGCTCCTTTGGAGAGTGGGGTTAAAATACTTTATGTAAAAATATAAAACCTTCATCGATGTTTTCTCGAGGAAGAAAACAGGTATTCTAGGGGCTAAATTTCTAATAGGTCTTCTAGAAACAGAAAATTTCTAACATAGCTTCTATGGAGGCAGGTTTATTACGCACAGAAGACCACAGGTCTATTACGCACAGAAGACCTTCCACAAACTTTCTAAAAACGGAAAACCTTCAACAGATGGCCTAGGGAAAAATCTCCAATATGTCTCTTAGAGACAGAAGATTCTCAGCACGCCTTCTAGAGACAGACAGGAGACATTCCCAGCGCTTGTGGAGTCTTAAAAAACTTTACAGCTATTGTGGAATCTTAAACAACTATATGCCTCTTGTGGAGTCTTAAAAATAGCAATGCTTCTTAACGAAACCCTAAATATCACGTCTCTTATGATGTTTTAAAAAATCTACCCCTCTTTATGTAGCCTTAAAAAATCGTCCATGCCTCTTGTGGCATGGCTCCATCTATGTCAGCTCCTTTGAGGATCAAATGCTTCTTCTAGAACTATAAGACCTTCCCCCATATTTTCTCGAGGCAGAAAACCTTCAACCGGTATTTTATAGACCAAAGACCTACAACAGGTATTCTAGAGGCTGAATTTCTAAGAAGACAGAAGACGTTCAACAAGTGTTCTAGAAACAAAAGACACTCTGCAGGTCTACTATGTACAGACGACCTTCCTTAAGTTTTCTAAAGACATAAAACCTTCAACAGGTGGGGAAAAATCGTCAATATGTTTCTTAGAGACACAAAATTCTCAGCATGCCTTCTAGAGACAAGAGTCTTAAGAAATCACGCATCTTGTGAAGTTTTTAATAATCAACACATCGCGTGGAGTCCCAAAAATCTACGCCTTTTGTAGAGTCTTAAAAAACCCATGCCATTTGTGGAGTCCAAAAAACCCACGCCACTTGTGGAGTTTTAAAAAATCCATACCCTTTGTGAAGACTTAAAAAATCCACGCCTATATTTGTAGCATAGCTCCTCTTACAAAAATCCACGCCTCTTAAGGAATCTCAAAAATCCACGCATCTTGAGGAATCTTAAAAAAATACACTCCTCTTTGGGTATCATAAAAACTTCCCACCTCTTTGTGAAGCCTTAAAAAATATTCCCCTCTTCGTGAAGCGCTACGAAAATCCACGCCTCTTTGTGTAGCATAGCGTCCACGCCTATTGTGATAACTTAAAGAACTACACCACTTTTGGTGCCCTAAAAACCATTACCCTTTGTGAATGCTTAAAAGTCTACGACTAGTTACGGATCCCTAAAAATATGTTTAAAAAAATCCACTCCATTGTGAAGCCTTAAAAACATCTACGACTCCCGGTGGAGCCTTAAAAATTATTTAAAAACGATCAGGACAAGAATTGCCCTTAAACATGTTATACCAACATTAAACTTGTGTAGACTCGCCCAAACGCAACAGTCAAAATTTTCAAAATATCCTTGTCACAAAATATTAAAATTTCGATACAGACCCTCAAGTTAGAAAAATTCCCAAAATTAAACGGAACATTTGCATGAGGGCTATTTTACAACATTAACCAATATCGAATAATTTCTAGCATATTTTGTTCAGCAAGAATCTCTTATGCCAAATTCTAACCACTTCGATTAGAAAATTCGGTTAATGGGGCCTTTATAATAAATAATAATGAACGTATATTGATTGGGTAGCATAATTTTTGGTAGGAAGATTTGACACCCCATGGGAATCTAAAAAATCGATTTAGAGCACATTCCATTCCCAATATTCGATTCAATATTCCATTCCCAAAATAATAAATAATGAGGAGTACCATTGGGCCAATACTGCTAATCCAAAATTGGTTGAAAGACGTGTCTAAATAACGAATATTGGGGGATATCGATATATGAGGGTAACACCGTAACTTGGGCCAATATTGATAATTTTATAAAATAAAAAATTGAATCCAATTTGTTTGAAATGTGTTTCTACATTCCCCCAAAATACCGAATTTTTGTTGTATATGGGTCTATGCTGAAAAAGAGAACGAATCCCGTTGAAAAACGTGCCCAAAAACGAAATTTGTCATTTCGATTGCAACACCTCAGAATATTCACCTGAGACCCCATAAAGTTTCCTGATCAAAATGTTGATTTATTTTGGGTGTGTGTTGATGTAGTATCTTGTTCAAGAATTTCGGAATTCATTCCATTAATAGAAACCATTAAAATCTCACTCCAAATGACTTGAGTTCCGACTTCAAGTTTATACGCTTAATGTAATTGCCCGGAAATTCTGAATAAATTATTAAATTGTTTTTGTGCGTTTTTTTATTTATTAAGAAAAAAACAAACGGAGAAAACAAATAGACGACATAGGAAAAATTTGCTATGGAAAATGTTTTAATGGAAAAATGTTCTTATAAATATTTTATTTAGCTATGTCAAACCGAGAGGAGGAGCAGGAAGAGAATGTGTGTCTGTGTTTGACAGAACACGTGTAAAAACATATATATATATATATAGGGGAATTATGTAGCAGATACTCAAGGTATTGAAATATGGTTATAAAAGCTAATATCACTGTGAAACAAAATCGAGGTCATGGTCCGGGGTGATGGAAAATTTATATTGGGGATGGAAGACCTTGGTAAGTATATGAAAACCCTAAATGGAAAAATTCGTCATAGATCAAAGTTAGGAGATATGGTGTGAATTTTTTTGCTGGCGATCATATTATATTGTAGGGGTTAATAGATACCAAGCAACGGATCTGACTGGATTTAACATGTCAAAGTCCGTGCTTATCTTGGTCCTTCTTTCATCTCAATTGTGGAAACTGACCTCCACGCGGTGTCACCTTGGGTAGCTATTTTCACCATCCGTTGAAATAGTGAGCTGATATGTGCCGCGAGCTCACCCATAAGAACTATAAAAAATGGGTTGAAGCGTCGGGTTTGTTACCCACACTCGGAAAACCCAACCTACTCTGAAAATGCAAAGAAAAAGAAACCAAAACCCCCCCTAATGTTGACGACCCCCGCAAACGTATAAAGGACCACGATCTGCGAATCTGCACTTGCAATGTGCACACGTTCTACAGAACAGGCGCAGTGTTCGCTTTGGCGGATGTACACAAGAAGTACAAAACCGATATTATTGCCTTACAGGAAATGCGATGGAAAGGGATAGGCGTAAGTAAATCAGACGATTACGCACTGTATTATAGCTGTCATGAAACGAGACATGAATTTGGCTGCAGATTTATGGTTAACAGGAGAATAGAAGACCTCATCTCCAGATTCACTCCAGTAGATGAGCGAATTGCTATAATCCGTATAAAAGCGAAGTTATTCTACATCAGTCTCATTTGCGCTCATGCTCCGTCCGAAGACAAAGATGAGCAGACCAAAGACATATTTTACGAGCGCCTAGAAAGAGCATATGATCGCTGCCCTGGCCATGACATTAAAATTTTGCTAGGAGATTTTAATGGAAAAATCGGAAGTGAAAATATGTTTGGCCCCACCGTCGGAAAAACATCCCACAACGGCATGAGATTGATTGACTTCGCCGCAGCAAAAAACATGGTAGTTTGCAGCACCAGGTTCAAACACAACAGTTAGCAGAAGCCTACTCCGCTCAACTTAACCACCTGCTTGACAAAAGCACTTCTTGACCCGATAATAGTATAGAAGCACAATGGCAAAGAATTGCCCACTCCCTACAAACTACAGCAAAAGCATCACTTGGGTACCAAAAACCACTACCAAGAAACCCATGGTACGATCAGAAGTGTCGTAATGCTACCGATGTGAAAACGCAGCGTATAGGACAACCCTGCAGACAGTAGCAACACGTAGTACGATGGAGAATTATCGGGAGAAAAGGAGAGGACAAACTTATTTTCAGAAAAAATAAGAAAGAACAAGAAAAACGTGAGCGTAAGCAAATCGAGATGTACAGAAGTCAGAATGAAGTCCGAAAATTTTACCAAGGAGTAAAACACCAAACCGAAGGCTTTGGTGCAGGCACATCTTCCTGTAGAGATGAAGAAGAAAACCTGGTGACAGATACATACAGCGTTTTTAGGATCTGGTAGGAGCATTTTGAAAAGCTTCTGGTATCAAATAGTGGCGGTGAAGAAGATACCCCAGAACCAATAAGAGATGATGGTATAGAGTATATATCACCTAGCCAAGATGAGGTCAAAATAGCAATTAATCGGCTGAAGAACAATAAAACAGCAGGAGCCGCTGGAGGCTTGGGTACCAAAAACCACCACCAAGAAACCCATGGTACGATCAGGAGTATCGTAATGCTACCGATGTGAAAAACGCAGCGTACAGGACATCTTGCAGACAGTAGCAACATGTAGTACAATGGAGAATTATCGGAAGAAAAGGAGAGGAGAAACTATTTTCAGAAAAAAGAAGAAAGAACAAGAAAAACGTGAGCGTGAGCAAATCGAGATGTACAGGAGTCAGAATGAAGTCCGGAATTTTTACCAACGAGTAAAACACCAATCCGAAGGCTTTGGTGCAGGCACATCTTCCTATAGAGATGAAGAAGGAAACCTGGTGATAGATACAGACAGCGTATTGAGGATCTGGAAGGAGCATTTTGAAAAGCTTCTGGTAACAAATAGTTGCGGTGAAGAAGATACCCCAGAACCAATAAGAGATGACGGTATAGAGTGTATACCACCTAGCCAAGATGAGGTCAGAATAGCAATTAATGGGCTGAAGGTGGGTTACCAGCCGAACTATTCAAGGCTGGTGGTCAGATGCTGGTTAGGAGCATGCATCAGCTGATTAATACAATTTGTCTGGAGGATGCATGCCCAATGATTGGAACCTCAGCATCCTTTGTCCCGTGCACAAAAAAGGAGACAAGACGATATGTTCCAATAATAGAGAGATTAGTCTTCTTCCTATCGAATAAAAAGGACCTATCGGAGCCCTTCAATATCGAACGAGGATTCAGAGAAGGTGACAGTTTGTCTTGTAATCTTTTTAACATCCTGCTGGAAAAGGTCATAAGAGACGCAAATGTGAACAGAAATGACTCTCTTTGCCCCAAACAACACATGTTACTCGCCTACACCGATGACATCGATATAATGGGTCGAACATTGCGAGCGGTAACAGCCACCTTTGAACAAATTGAGAAGGACTCTGCCAAAGTGGGTTTGGCAGTAAATGGCGAGAAGACCAAGCTGATGTTATCAAGGCGTAAGACGTCCAGTAGACTGTCACCAACTGCGGAACTTGAGAACTACAGCTACGAGGTAGTTAAAGATTTTATATAACTTGGTACCGCCATAGAAACCGCCAGACCAAACTCACACTTTACAAGACGCTGATACTGCCCGTGCTGTTATATGGATCTAAAGCATGGATACTCGCGAAAGCTAATGAGACAGCCCTTGGGGTGTAAGTATGTTAGTAAGCTATTGTATGTATTTTTCCAGATGAGGATTTTTTCGTCCTTCGAAACCGACTCCATGTGTGTCTATTTCCCTTTTATTTATTGAACCGGACTCTAAATATCACAAGATGCAATTTTTATCCTCGCAATATTCTACAAATATGTTGCTCATAAGATTTTAGGTGGACGCGAAATCGATATTAGAACCGGTTTCGATATCAGAATATCCGGATCAAAAATTTTAAAACCGGGTTTTTTATGTTATGAGCAACAATTTATTAGAATATTGCGAGGAAGATAAATAGATAAATAAAATCTTGTGATATTTGATGTCCGGTGGAACAAATTAAGGACGAAAAAACACACAAGGAATCGAGTTAGAAGGACAAAATGTTCTACAAAAAAATTCCTCATTCTATTTTAGGAAACGTAATTTCAAAAAATTAATTCAATAGCTATAAATTAAGATATGGACCAATTTCTTCATGTAAAATTGGACGGCCAGTAAAAAAATATCACGCCATATTTCCGAACTTTGTTCTATGATGATTTTTTTCTTTTGGGATTTTTATGCACTCACCAAGGTCTTTCATCTCCAATGGGAATATTCCACCCATCAAAAAATCTGTATTTTGTTCCTGATATGAAGAGCTTTCTATAGTCATGAACGCAATCTCCAATATCAATAAGTTTCCTATAACCACCTTTCTCTACAGTATATACTAATATTATTTATATATTGTGTATTTATATACTCACATTATGTATTTGTTGTTGTTTTATTTATTTACTTTGTATTGTAGATGATATAAAAATGATGTAGAATTTCTTCACGCTCTGTTGACGCTTGTCTCAAAACTGCTCCGCCTGCTTGCTGATCCTTTTTGTAGTTCCGTTCAAATGGTAATTTGATAGAAAACGCAAACACACACACAAACGCGCCAAGCTGTTCAGTATTTATATTTGTGCGAAAATGTTAACGTTGAACGTCCGATATGTTATATGTAGATACAAGTCCATGAAACTAACACCAATGTCGACTAGATGCGGCTTTGTGTCGGAGGGGGATATGACGTGGTAATGGTGCAAAAGGTGATAACTACGTTGTTGTTGATGAAGATGATAATTATGATGTTGTTTTTGTTGCTATTGATGATGATGGTGTTTTTAGCAATAGCTCTAATAAAACGACGACTTTGATATTTTAAGAACAAATTCGTATTTGTTTTGAAGATAAAATTCTAAATTGAAGGCTTCTTTTGTTTGGTGGGTTCTTCCTTATATTTTGTTGGTTATTGTTTTTATTTTATTTTCACTATTGTTTTTTGATGTTTATTTTTCTAAAATTACACTAAAATATTACACCGGATTAGAAACACACACAGAAATAAACTACATATAATAAAAATACATAATTAAAAATTCAATGAAGAAATGTTTTTGTTTATTTGAAAAAAATTGATATTGTTATACCCTCCATTGAAAGGTGGAGCGATATCCCAATTTTCGGTATTTAAGTCTGTTTTGCAATCCAATTGGTTGTAATTAAATATTTTGGGTTATAATGGGGTAAATAAAAAAGCCTATGGTTTGCAGAGGCTTCGGAATTGCACACAGATTGTATGATTCGCTTTATATACGCCATATATTTTTATCAAAGAGGTTACGGATTTAATTTTGATCAAATCGCCACAGACAGGCGTGGATTTTTTTAGAAAATTATTTGCAAGGACTACAGACTGGCGAGGATTTTTTTAGAAAATTATTTTCAAGGACTATAGAAAGTCGAGAATTATTTAAAAGATTATTTTCAATGTCCACAGACAGACGAGGATTTAAAAAAATATTTTCAAGTACTACAAACAGGCACAAAATTTTGTCTCAATCGGACAAACATCAATAGTACGGTGCACCATTTACATAAAATCGGAGGAAACTATATATGGGAGCTATATCTAAATCTTAACAGATTTCAAAAAAAAAAACTTCGCCTACATAAATTTGAACCCAATTCAGTACGCTGTGCTAAATTTGTCTAAATCGGACCAATATTGGCAGTATGGTGCTCCATTTACATAAAATCGGACAAAATTATATGGGAGCTATATCTAAATCTGAACCGATTTCAACAAAACTTGGCATGTATTATTCTAGGCCTAATTCAGTACTCTGTGCAAAATTTTGTCTCAATCGGACAAATATTGCTAGATTGGCGCATTATTCACATAAAATCGGACGAAACTATATATGGGAGCTATATCTAAATCTAAACCGATTTCAACAAAACTTCGCATATATAAATTTGGACCTAATTCACTACGCTGCGCAAAATTTTGTCTGAATCGGCCTAAAGTTTATTATTTGGTGCTCCATTTACATAAAATCGCACGAAACTATATATGGGAGCTATATCTAAATCTGAACTTCGCATAAATCAATCTGGGCCTAATTCAATATTCTGAGCAAAATTTTGTCTCAATCGGACAAATATTGGGAGTTTGGTGTACCATTTATCTAAAATCGGCCGAAACTATATATGGGAGCTATCTGAACCGATTTTCTCCAATTTCAATAGGGTTCATCCTTTGGTCCTTGAAATCGGATCATAAAACCTGTATTTTGTTCACAAAAATACATGGACGGGCGGACGGACGAACGGGCAGACAGGCGGACATGCGTAAATCGACTCAGAAAGTGATTCTATGCATATTCTCAAAAGCAACCATTGGTCTATCTCGATTCCTTTTGCCTGTTACAAACATATGCACAAAGACATAATACCCTGCACCACAGTGCGGTGAAGGGTGTAAAAATGATTCTCCAGGACTACATAAAGACGTGGGTTTTTTAAAAATTATTTTTATGGGCTACAGAGAGTCATGACTTTTTTAAAAATTATTTTTAAGGACTATAGACAGGCGTAGATTTTTAAAAAAACATTTTCAGAACTACAAAGACCCGTGGATTTTTCTAATTATTTTCAAGGACTACAAACAGACGTGTTTTTTAAATTATTTTTAAAGAGCTACAGACAGGCGATGATTTTTTTAATTATTTTCAAGGAATAGATAGGCGTCGATTTTTTTAAAAATAATTTCAAGGACTACAGATAGGCATAGAGATTTTAGAGTTTAACGGCATTTATTAGAACTTTTTTTCCGGGTTTACCCACTTTATGATTTTTCAGGATGTGGTGTACAATTATTTTTTAATATTTTTGAGTTATTTAAGATTTTGTCCATATTTCTAATATTACAACATGGTGTATGTGTAAAACTCTGTGCTGTAATAACCTCCAAAAAAGAGCAATCCTTATAAGAATAAATATATAATTTGTTTACACAAAATTATGAACAATAATTTATGATTTTCATTAACAGTATTATTCACTGTTGGTCATGGTATAATAATAGAAGGTAACAGCAAGTGTTGTTGTACAAAAAACGATACAACAACCACATGGAAATTTGTTGTTGTAAGTTCTACTAGTGTAAACTCATTTGACAGAAAAATGTAAACAAACAAACAAATTATCATCAAATTATTTTTATTTTGAAAATGAAATGTTTTCGAATCCTCAAAATAAAAATTGAAAAACATGAATGAAAATGTATCAAATTTATATTTCTATCGCTTCCACATCTTTCCTATAATTGAGCCATTGCCATATATATGTGTAACACATATGAAAATGCTGGGAATAGCGAGTTATTACTTGAAGAAAGATTTGCTTCCTCAAACTTTCCCAGCAGGCAGATTGAGTAAATTGAATACAAGAGCACATTTAATAAAGAACAATTTCAAATTGTATGCGTTCCCAATTTTCCTGTTGGGTGATTTTTAAAAACATAATTTGTCAAATTCATATTGACACTAGTATTACGTTGGAATCAAATCAGCTGGGATTTGCTGTTACCTTTTATAATTGTACCATGACTGTTGGTGTTGAGCATTTTTGGAAAAGTTATTACGAATATTAGTATTCAAGTCACGTCATTAATTTTGTTTTTGTATTAAGAAGATTGTGTGTTTCTTTTAATCAAATACAAAGAAATTTAAGGTGAAAATTCTAAAATCATTACAAATAAACATATACAAACACACTAAAGCAAAAACTGTTACTAACACCAATAAAGAAAAAAATTGAGAAAATAAAATTTTATATATAAAAATCCATTTCATAAGGTCACCTAGAGCCTGTTTCCCATCATCTATAAAAAATACTTGCTGGTTCCTCAGCAACCAACTTCGTTCTGATTTAACCCGACATTTTTTTTTTAATTCTCTAAATGTCCTTGAAAGGATTTTTAAGAAATCCATATCATTAAAAATCTTCGAAAAAATTACCTTGAAGTTCGGGGAAAATATATAGTCCTTGAAAACATTTTCTTTAAAAATCCACGCTTCTTATAGACCTTGAAAAATCCACGTCTTCTATATTCCTTAAATGTTAATTAAAGAATCGGTAACTATAGTCCTTGAAAAAATCTTCTTTAAAAATCCATGCCTGATATAATCCTAAATAAATCCACCCCTCTTATAAACATCTTCTGTAAAAAATTAACGCCTTCTAGAGTCCGTGAAAAAAATCCACGCTTCTTATAGTCCTTAAAAAATCTTCTTTAAAAAATCCACGCCACTTACAGTCCTTGAAAAATTCTTCTTTAAAAAAACACGCCTCTTATAGTCCTTGAAAATATATCCTTTAAAAAACCACGATTTTCTCGTCTATAAAGACTCCTTTCAACTCTTTCCAAGTATAAACCTTCCCTTCGACTCGTCTATAAAGAATGCCTTTACCTTATTTACAAAGAAAGAAAACAGCTCGTCTATGAAAGAATCCCTTAAGCTGGTCAATGATCGTCTATGAAAGACTCCCTGCTTCAGCTCGTCTATGAAAGACTCCCTGCTTCAGCTCGTCTATGAAAGACTCCCTGCTTCAGCTCGTCTATGAAAGACTCCTAGCTTCAGCTCGTCTATGAAAGACTCCCTTCAGTTCGTCTATGAAAGACTCCCTTCAGTTCGTCTATGAAAGACTCCCTTCAGTTCGTCTATGAAAGACTCCCTTCAGTTCGTCTATGAAAGACTCCCTTCAGTTCGTCTATAAAAAACTCCCTTCAGCTCGTCTATGAAAGACTCCCTTCAGCTCGTCTATGAAAGACTCCCTTCAGCTCGTCTATGAAAGACTCCCTGCTCCAGCTCGTCTATGAAAAACTCCCTGCTCCAGCTCGTCTATGAAAGACTCCCTGCTTCAGCTCGTCTATGAAAGACTCCCTGCTTCAGCTCGTCTATGAAAGACTCCCTGCTTCAGCTCGTCTATGAAAGACTCCCTGCTTCAGCTCGTCTATGAAAGACTCCCTGCTTCAGCTCGTCTATGAAAGACTCCCTGCTTCAGCTCGTCTATGAAAGACTCCCTGCTTCAGCTCGTCTATGAAAGACTCCCTGCTTCAGCTCGTCTATGAAAGACTCCCTGCTTCAGCTCGTCTATGAAAGACTCCCTGCTTCAGCTCGTCTATGAAAGACTCCCTGCTTCAGCTCGTCTATGAAAGACTCCCTGCTTCAGCTCGTCTATGAAAGACTCCCTTCAGCTCGTCTATGAAAGACTCCCTTCAGCTCGTCTATGAAAGACTCCCTTCAGCTCGTCTATGAAAGACTCCCTTCAGCGCGCCTATAAAGGCTCCCTTCAGTTTGTCTACAAATACATCCTCTAGCTCGTCAGGGCCCCGTTTTTTATTGGTTTACAGTAAAATTTGGCGAATAATTATTTTATAGGAAGGAGTTTTCATTGAAAAAAGTCCACTTATAATGACATGAAAACTAAAAACAAAAAACAACGCCAAAATAACGATAACAGGGCTACAATTAAAATTCCTGTTTCTGATGTCCATATACTATATATGCGTATATATGTATATGCATGTTGTTTACTGCAGCTATTGTAATTGTGTTTGTTTTTTAAACATTGTTTTTTATTATTTTAGCTGTCTCTGTACGGCTTCTTGTGTCTGTGTTTTTTTAACATTAATTTTAATGGCTTTTTTATGTAAATTTATTTAATTTCTTCTTGTCATCATTAATTATTTATAACAATGGAAAATAGACAAGGGGATACACACAGTCACTCATACACAGAAATCACAATATTGCAATAGCCAACAACACACGTACACTCACACACTCGCACAACAATAAAACATATCGAATTTTCACGTCACTAAATTGCTACAATAATAACAAAACAATAAACATTGCTAAGGAAAACTAAATATTTTTGTTGATTTTTGTTAATTTTAAATGATTTTTATTTTTATCCACCTTTTGCAAAAAATCACAATATTTTATTTGTTTTATTTTTCAATAAAAATCTGTGTTGTTTTGGTTTTTTCAAAATATTCTTTGTTTTATTTTTTTGTTTTCACTTATCGTTTGTTCTTTTATATTCTTTATATTTCCACCATGGGAATGCACAAGAAAAATAAGCAACCGTTTAGCACAAAGGATGTACTCTTTCTGAATGCCTGAAAATATGCAGCATATTTGACAGCCTGGACATGGATGGATTTCTATGGAACATGGTAAAGCTCTCTGTGATATAAAAAACAATAACTTCATCTCACATTGTGCTCTTCAGTAAAGGATATACCTTCCTTTTACCTCCCAAGGAGAGTAATACAAATCTCATCTATAAGTATGTAAAGGCGCGCACATCTCACACAATAATAAAAATAAATGTATGTGTGTGTTTTCCAAGCTACCGTTGTACTCATGAAATTAAGGGATTTCCATCATCTCTCACCTAAAGAGAATATCTTTTTGAATACTATTACAATGTATACTCTTTTCTTTGTTCCCTTTATGCTATTTTTTCTCTTTATTTTTGTTTGAAATAAAAATCTCAGTTATTTTCGGCCACTGTTTTGAGAAAATGCCGTACACAAGAGACCATTAAATCTCTACACCTAAGAGTAAACATCCAACCAACCACCCACCCACCTTGCCATTATTGCATCCCCCTTTTAAGAAGAAACCATGAAACATCCTTCCATCCAACAACCAACAACCCCCTTAACCACCCTGCAGAATCAGAAAACTCGTGTTAGTTGTTTTGTTATTATTTCATATTTACAATTTATGCCTAGGTGAGTGAGGAATGCTTTGAAAGCTCTCGACGGGCGTTAGGCATATAAGATGGGGTCGATAAAATAAATATCCACATCTCTTATAGTCATGTTTTAAAAATACAGCCTCATGAAGTCTTTGACATTTTTTTAAATCCACGCCTCTTGTAGACTTTGAAAAAAATTATCCACGCCTCTTGTAGTCCTTGAAAAAAATTCATTTAAAATCCACGCCTCATATAGTCTTTGAAAAAAAAATTATCCACGCCTCTTGTAGTCCTTGCAAAAAAAATTATCCACGCCTCATATAGTCTTTGAAAAAAATTCATTAAAAATCCACACCTCATATAGTCTTTGAAAAAAAATAATCCACGTCTCTTATAGTCCTTGAAAAAATATTGTTTAAAAAATTCACGCCTAATATAGTCCTTGAAAAAATCTTCTTAAAAAAATCCACGCCTTATATAGTATATTCAAAAATATCCTTAAAAAATCCCCGCTTTATATAGTCATTGAAAAAACCTACTTTAAAAAATCTACGCCTTATATAGTCCTTGAAAATCCCTACATTAAAAAACCCACGTTTTATATAGTCCTTAAAAAAGCTACTTTAAAAAATCCACGCCTTATATAGTATTTTAAAACATATCCTTAAAAAATCCACGCTTTATATAGTCATTGAAAAAATCCACGCCTTATATAGTATTTTAAAAAATATCCTTAAAAAATCCCCGCTTTATATAGTCATTGAAAAACCCTACTTTAAAAAATCTACGCCTTATATAGTCCTTGAAAAACCCTACATTAAAAAATCCACGTTAAATATAGTCCTTTAAAAAAGATACTTAAAAAATCCACGCCTAATATAGTCCTTGAAAAAATCTTCTTAAAAAATCCACGCCTTATATAGTATTTTAAAAAATATCCTTAAAAACATCCACGCTTTATATAGTCATTAAAAAATCCATTCTTTAAAAAATCCACGACTCCTATAGTCCTTGAAAAAGTATTCTTTAAAAAAATCCACGCCTTACATAGTCCTTGAAAAAAATTCCTTTAGAAAATCCACGCCTTATATAGTCCTTGAAAACATTTCCTTTAAAAAATCCATGCCTTATATAGTATTTTCAAAAATATCCGTAAAAAATCCCCGCTTTATATAGTCATTGAAAAAACCTACTTTACCTTATACCTTATATAGTCCTTGAAAACCCCTACATTAAAAAATCCACGTTTTATATAGTCCTTTAAAAAAGCTACTTTAAAAAATCCACGCCTAATATAGTCCTTGAAGAAAACATCCTTAAAGAAATCCACGCTTTATATAGTCATTGAAAAAATCCACGCCTTCTATAGTCTTTTAAAAACTATCCTTAAAAAATCCCCGCTTTATATAGTCATTTAAAAAAACCTACTTTAAAAAATCTACGCCTTATATAGTCCTTGAAAAACCCTAATTAAAAAATCCACGTTTAATATAGTCCTTAAAAAAGCTACTTTAAAAATCCACGCCTAATATAGTCCTTGAAAAAATCTTCTTAAAAAATCCACGCCTTATATAGTATTTTAAAAAATATCCTTAAAAAAATCCACGCTTTATATAGTCATTGAAAAAACCTACTTTAAAAAATCCACGCCTCCTATAGTCCTTGAAAAAGTATTCTTTAAAAAATCCACGACTCCTATAGTCCATGAAAAAGTATTCTTTAAAAAAATCCACGCCTTACATAGTCCTTGAAAAAATTTCCTTTAGAAAATGCACGCCTTATATAGTCCTTGAAAACATTTCCTTTAAAAAATCCATAAGGCATGGATTTTTTAAAAGTCCTTGAAAAAAGTATTCTTTAAAAATGCACGTCTTATATAGTCCTTGAAAACATTTCCTTTAAAAAATTCATGTCTTATATAGTCCTTGAAAAAAGTATTCTTTAAAAAATCCACGTCTTATATAGTCCTTAAAAAAAAATATTCTAAAAAATATTCTTTAAGAAATCCTTGAAAAAATATTCTTTAAAAAAACACGCCTTATGTAGGATTTAAAAAATCCAAATAGTTTCTTGAAAAATATCCGGCATTTATTTCACAAATTACCCAAAATAGGAAATTGAAACTTCATCCATTTTTTATTTTTTAATTCACTGTTTACAAAGAATCTATCACAAAAAATCTTGACAGGATGTTGAGGGTTGTTAACCGAGTTGAGGTAACAGTGCACGTTTTTTTTTTCTTTTCAAACAACAACAAGTCGGATTATAAATTTATAATGGGGTTCCCTTTAGAAACCGGCCGGCAAAACAAACCACCACCAAAACATTTGTTGTTAATATAGGCAAAATTGAAATAAGGAGGAACAAGGATAACACCAAACATTCATTAGATTCATTACATTTACCAATGAATTGAAAATAACATCAAAAGTCAACAGTGCAATGAAATGTATGCCCATGTTCGAATTTAATTTTTGGAATATGTGATGATGGAATACCTACAAAATAGATTAATTATAATGAGGAGATTTTCAATGAATATCTGCTTTATTTATTTTAAATTTTTATAAAGGGAGAGTTTTTTTAAGCGGAACTGACTCCCATATCTTTCATTGAAACGCTACTTCATTTTAAATTCAGGCAAGACTTTCCATCGGAATCAGGGGGGTTACTCTGTATTGCGTTGCGAAAGCAAGTGCGATGCGAAAGCTAAATGCGTTATGAGTACAATTTGGTACTCTGTAACGCTCACGCAAACGCATTCGCAAACTAAATCGAAAATAGGGCAACACTGTCGCCACAAAGTAAACAATAACGAAGAATGACAAAAGGAAACGTCAAAAATTTTTAAATGAAAACATATTTTTGTGTGGTACGAGTGTTTTTTTTAAACAAAAATGATGAACGAATTAAAAACAAAAAAAATAATTTTATGAGATCGATAAAATATATTCTCCCTAAGTGAAATAGGGAGAATATATAAGTAAAATAGAAGTACGAATTATGTGACAAACGTTTTCCAATATTTAATTTTTATAGATTTATACAAAATGTTCGTCTCAATAAAGATTCGTTTATGTATTTATTAAACGCTCGTCTTTCCAAATGGATCCACAACAATTCCAACTCCAATAAAAGAGGCCGCTGCTTTGAAATTGCTTGGACAAGGTGGTTATCAACACCAACCTGTAAATATGCACACATAGTTTCACATTTTATATAAAAAAATATAATACATTACTTTTTCCAACCACCGACATCTTTTACAGGAGGTCAATTTGAATTGAGGTCATCAGACAGTTTTGTCCACAAATTGTTGGCGCGTTGTTTCGCATTTGAACTCTGCAACTGTCCCTTTGCCAAATTACTGTGTTGCTCCATAAAATCTACTTAAGTTAGGAACTGACGTTGCTGAGTCTGCAACTGTGACTTTTTTGCCTTTTGCTTAAAATAATTTACAATTTATATATAAATAAAAAAATTAATTGAGCTTACTTATATGTTTCGCTTCCTTTGCGTTTGCTATTTTGTTAACGCAAGATATTTGCGCTTAACGAACGAGTTTGACATGCGTTTTCGTATTACAGAGTGCGGTGATGCCACATTTGCGTAAACTAGATGCGAAAGGAGATACGAAAACGAATTAGAGAGTACCAATTACGCGATGCGTTACAATTTTTCTCACGCATCGCAATACAGAGTAACCCCCCAGGACCGCTTTCAATTGATATCCATATTATCTAGTGAAAGGCCTAGGTAAATAGTCCCCGTGGATTTTTTATGATAAACATTTATGAATTGTACTTTATTTAAAACAACGATATCCTTATAACTACTACAAATTTGGTGTTGAACTCAAAAGGCGTATTAACATGTATTTTTTAACGAAGTTATAGAATTGAAAATTGTTTTTAAATTAAAATAGTTCAATAGAAATTAAGGAGACGAATTAAGGAAACACACATCATGTATACAAAATTTAAACGAGAAAAAAAAATATTTTAATTTGGAATACATAAACTTAACATAGAAAATAATGATAAAATCAAATTACAGAGCTGGTAAATGTTTTATTCTCTGAGACGTAAATCAATAACTTCGCCACCTTCCAAATCTAGATCAGCTGAAGTATCAGAAAGTTCCAAGGATTCACCATCGAAACTGTAAATACAAACGAAATATGTAATTATTTATTTGATAAAAACAAATTTGAAAATCTTTACCTTAGACCAATCTTATCCATTGCAATATCTAATTCCTCCGCACATTTTATATATAAAATACGAAAATGATCAGTCTTCTTTATGTCAATTTGTAGTGGTCTCTTCCATTTATCCGATTGAATTTTCAGACTAATTTGGTTGGCGTTACGTTGTTTTTTGTTAATACCGGGTTTGCCACTGGCTGCCGGGGAATTGAAATTCATTGTTAAAACACGTCCATCTGAAAGAAAAGTATGAACAAAAAATTACAATTTATATTTTTCCAAACTTTTGTTACAGACGAGCTGAGAAGGCTATGAAGTGAGTCATTCACAGACGAGCTGAAGGGAGTCTTTCATAGACGAGCTGAATGAAATCTTTCATAGACGATCGGAATGAAATATTTCATAGTCGAGCTGAAG
>NW_026880310.1:0-31456 GCF_032173495.1 Musca vetustissima
TATATATGCATGTTGTTATGGTTTTGTTTATGTACATAGTTTAGTGTCTTGCAAAGCAAAAAAAAAAATACGATAATAACAAAACATAAATGCCGGCATTTTTTTAACGAGGATGTAAAAGAAAAGTAAAAATAATACATTTTAATTTTTTATAAAACCATAAAAATATATTTTTAATAATTTTGCTTATATGATAAATTTCAATGTGTGAGTATTTAGAAAAAGATATTCCGTATTTTTAGGGTAATGCACCCTAAAGATATTTTAACAAATTTATTTTTCGTTATTAATGGACTAACATTTATGATTACAGTAAAAAACAAAATTATTGATATATTTATATACTTTCGGGGTTCAATATTATATTGTAATACTCCAGGGGTTCTGAGATACCAATTTTGTTTTGTTTGTTGCTTTTTTAGACCATTAAATAAAAAAACTTTCATAAAGAAAATGTTGATAATTGCGGTTTTTCGTAGATCTCCAATTTTATAAAACCTTAACAAATTAAATCACTTTTTTAAGGTGATTAAATCCCTTTCTTTTTTCATGGACTCTAACAAGACAGATTTGGTTCATCAGAAGTAATATAAATATAATAACCGCTCAAAAGTATGCCATCCATATTTCTATAATTTTCTCGTGTACTATCTCAGAATTTCTGAATAATACTAATCATAATATAATATTGCATACTTTCAGGATGCTCGATATCATAAAAATTCAGAAATAAAAAATATATTTATAGATTTTTATATTTATAAAGTTCGATTTCATATACCAAACCCTATAAACCCATAAATAAATAACATTCTTTCAGGAGATACATATTGAAGCAAGCTGTTTTATTTGTATATAATTCTGCTTCAAATATTATGCATATTTTTAGGTGTTGTTCATATTCTAAAATAGGGGATGTCTAGAAAATATTTGTTTCTCAATTCGAAGAAGATGTGAAAAGCAATAACCATGGAAGAAAAACCATCATGGAATACAAATCTCTGTCAATAAAGCAGGCCCCACGTTTGGCGCCAGTGAAGAAATCGAAACAACAAGATTTACACTAATGTTCGCTACTCCATGTTTAGGAACTACTTCCAGCTTATGCTCTAGTCCATCAACTTGGGCAAGCGTGGGTAATGATCTTAAGCCTTCAGTGTTCGCTTAAACGAATTAGACTCGGAGTGAAGCGATTTTATTGAAATTTGGGTTTGCTTAAGTACTACATTTGAGAAGCGAGATTCTAACCTAGGATTAATTGTATAAAAATGTAGTAATATCAGAGATGTAGGTTTTGGTACTATTTACAGACTATTTACATAAGTTACTGTTAATTTCAAATATTTAAATAATTGTTGCATTTTAGTATTCAAATGATCAATAAAACCTATGTGTTTGTACTATAGTAATTAAAATTGAATAAAAGTAGAGTTGATCCGCTTCAATATGATTTTTTTTACATTCGAAGAAGAGAAAATCAATTTCCGTGCAATAAAAGCAAAGACAATTGATTTTTTTTCAAATCATGCTAATTTAATTATAGCACACTTTTAGGGTTTTATTGGAAAAAAATTATAATGATTTTTTTGGTTTTTTTTTTTTTTTGCTGGCGGCTGCTGTTTGGTAATCTTGGTAATCTTCACTTTTTTGTGTTGGCCCTAAATTGCAGTCTGGGCCAATTGTAGTATGCAGGCAGGCACAAAAAGAGTCATAAATGTTCTCAACTACATACATACATACACACACCTACCTAAAGAAAGCAAACAAACTTAAGTTGTTTTCTATAAAAAAACAGCAAACCATTGGTTTTATGAATACTAGCCGCCATGACTGGTTTAAATTTTGATTTTAAGTCTGTAGTAGCTGCCTTGCGAACATCATTTTTATGGATATTCTCAACATTCGACATTTTTTTTAATTAAGTGAAAAATAATGAATTTTTCATGTTCATATTGTTGAAAAAAATACAACAAACATTTTTTTACGAGATTTGCTTTTGTATTTGTTTTTATTCGTTCGCTGAAATATGGCTGCAGCAAGGAGGGTGAGGTGATGGGGTATGGAGTTTGGAGTATGAAGTTAGCTGATGTTACAATGCTGTTTCCCAGTAGCATTGAATGCCAGGCAGTCAGCCAGCTAGCTAACCGGCCTGTTACGTATATGTATACCCACAGTCGAGCCTCTCTTTCGCTCAATACGATTTTTATACTCGACATTAACGTTATGGCATGCAATTTTGTTTTTTTTTTTGTTTTTGGTTTTGCCTAGATTTTTTATTGTTGGTGTTGTTGTGGCTTGGTTTTGTACCTTTAAGCCATTAATTGGGAGGAAACCAGTTGCGGCAGCCAATTTTACCATATCTCTGGACTCCATTCCTTGGTCCAGGGTAACACACAAATGAAAGTGAATTTATATGTTAAATGATGACATTGAAAAATTGTGTTGAACCATGAGTCTGGCCAGGCTGGGCCAGGGTAACAACTACCAGACTTATAACACATAAATGGAAAAGGGGATACACACACTCACACACACACATGCCTCTTACATATGGTGGTATATGTGTATGTTTGTATATATTTATGATTATTGTTGGTAGTTGCAGCTTCTTTTTTATTTTGTAATCTATATTGGCTGGCCACCAATGAATTGTTCATTAAATAAAAAATATGAATTTTATTCATTTTTTAATGAAATGATGAATACCAATTAGATGAAACTTGTTTTGAGTTGCATTATATTTTAATTAAAGTCTGAATATAGGCATGGCTTTTTTTAAATACCTTTTAATAAATATATGTATTTATAAAATATTATGGGGTTTATATGGATGATTTGTAATTAAAAGTATAGAATTTATTTAGGTTCTCAGAAAGAAAAAATATCCTAAAATTAATGGTGGAAATAATTTCGTTGTTTTCGAATATTTACTAGTATTGACATTTATTTTTTGTTTTAAAAACCAATATGAACTGATGGATTTGACCCCTAATAGTATTCTTAATATTTCTAATTATAATATTTTTAATATTATTATTTTCAGAATATGTAATGAATTCAACAAAACATTTGAATTAAACTTAAACCTTTTACAGAAATCGATTTCAAAATGGCAGAAATAGGACTTGGAAACCTTTCTGCATTTTTTTTTTAATTTTTCATCACAAGGAAATCAATTACAAACAAAAAATTAAAGAAAGGTTAAAATCGCCTTATTCATAACTTCTTTTAAAAAGGTCAACTATGGACTTCAACGAATTTATGACAATTACGAAGTTTTTTCTAAAATTTCAGATTTTTATTTTCTATTCCGTAGTTTGTATTCACTTAACAAAAAAAGTGAATACAAAATTACTTTGTATATGGTTCATTAAAATTCAAACTAATTTCTTTGCTCAAAATAACTCCCCTCAAATATATCTTCCTTCAAATAAAATTAAATTTTAAAAATTCTCCTAGATTTTCTTCTCAGAAAAACAAACCCAACCAAAAGTACGTAATGACCTTTTTGTGTAAGTTGGTTAAGCTTTGTTAATGTTAATTTTAATTAAAAAATGCATATCATCATAAAATAAAAACCGAAATTAAAATATATATACATACTTATTATTACCTTCCACGGTAATGCCATTATAGCGACTTGCAAAAAAAGAGGAAAAAATATTGCTCGCAAAAAGTAATTAAACTTTATGGGAGTGTAGTGGTATATATTCTCATGCTACATATATTTATGTGTGGGGCAATCTCTGGGTATTACAAAAAGGGGGAGAAATGGAGGAAGGGGACCACACACACGTAAACAATAAATAACTGCAAATGGCAACTAGGGTAAGGATTACAGGAGAACACAATAATGACAATGAGGAGGAAATTATGAAAAAACCAACATTCACACAATAGAATTAAGTGGATTTTAAATAAATTAAAGATTGTTATTTTCTTTTATAAAAAAAGAACGATATAACAAAGTAATAGTGCCTACTTTAAGGCTGCATTTCGATTTAAATATTGTGTTTAATTTTAGGCTTATTATACAAATAATCCACAAATTTAATATTGTTTACAAATGATGCCTACTTTTAGGCAAATTAAACAAATAATAAGATTTCTATGAAAATTTTTAATTAAAACTGGTTATTTATCTACTTTTAATCATTTTAAATAAATAAATATAAATTTCCTATCCACAAATATTGCTTTAATATTATATTCAATGTATATTCTACATATATTTTGCTATATAATCATAATAATAATCTTTATCAATTTTCATTATCATCATCCTCATCTGCTTGATGCTTATTACCTTCGAATATGTAGGTATGTAAAAAAAGGATATAACAATTTATGAGCCCTTTGTCTTTTTATTGTTATTACAGTTGAGTGTGTCTTCATTTTTTTGTTTTGTTTTTTTTGGTTCATTGTTATTTTTGTTGTTGCTGCTGCTGCTGCTGCCCATCCTAAAAAGGGCAATTTTTCAACAACAATAAACGAAAACTTAAATGAGATTCTCAGTCTTCAATACATTTTTCGTTTTATTTTATTTTCATTTTTTGTTGTTGTTTCTTCTTTGTGTCTGACTCACCTATACTTTGGATAAAAAGTCTGTGTAGGCGTATGTGTGTAGAATATGTGTGTTTGTAATATCTTCCGTAGCAAAAATGTAGGCGTGGGTAAAGATATAAAAAAAGTGGAATATAAGCTAAACTCAAAATATAACCACCATGCATGCATTATCAAGCCGGCTAATGGAAGTACATTAAAAGAAAAAAATTAAAAAAAAAACAACGTGTAAAACCAATTATTTCCACTAGAATAAATGGCCCAAGAAAAGTATTTTAAAATTGCTTAAAATTTAAATTACATGAATTTTTTATGTAACTTTCAAATTAAATATTTTTCCAATGGGATTTTAGAAAATAGTGTTACGAAGCATTTAAATATAGTTTTGATTGCATAGCAAGAAATACTAGAACAAGGGTTGCCTATGAAAAACATTTTAAATCGGATTTTGTCAGTTACTTCACGTTGGGCGCCAATTAAAACAATATCTATCTTTTCAATTTCAAATAATTTTTTTTAGTACATAAAAACTTCTTTAACACACATTTTGTTTTTATTTATGACTTTTCACATATTAAAAATTTTCGTAATTTTTCCTCAGAGTATCTTGTTCATTACCCAGGTTGGGAATTTTTCCATACAAATAAGTCAAATATACAAAATAATTATAATTAGGATTTTGGAAATTACTTCCTGTTGGATACCATTTTTATAATACGGGTTGACGTACACATTATGTGTTATTTATATAAAGTGACTTGAAAAATCACTGTGCCAAATATTTAATAACTGATGTTGATAATTTTTTCAACTTTCGACAAGGATTATCGATCAAAAAAAAAAAAAAAAAAAAAAACGCCCGTTGTCCCACACAACGGTGATTAAATTTCCCTTTACGACTAATGAAAGGTTTTCACGAAATTTTACAAGAAATTCAGTACCGACCTTAGGATGTCATCTTGGTGATGACATCTATTATATCTCTGGAATAGGCTAAATTAAGCCTTGTCCTGCGCAATCTGAGATTGCATTGGACAGTTTAATTTTTTTGGAATAAACGTACTTAGTACGGTTTAACGTGTGACCATGTGTTGTGTTGTTTACCTCGACTTCAAAAATTCATTAGCCAAAAAATTTGGAATTGAATCGTGAACATTTTCGTGTGACAATTTTCACAACATTCGAAGAGTCAAAAACCAGATATCGATTCGTGCAAAGAATAAGTACACTCGCCGTCTTTAAAAAACGTTTATAAGATCGTTACAGTTAACAAAACATGGGCATAGGCGTATGGGCCCGAAGCAACATAACAATCGACCGTGTGGGTCTTCGAAAACGAGATAGGAAAGGAATCTCTTAGCGGAAAATTTTCCCTGATTATTCGCCAAATTGGATCGTTTGTGCGAGGTAAGACCGTCGAATGAGAGTGGCACACCAATTTATTAGACTTAGGCCTTCGAAGAAATTCAGCTCAAATCGGCGCCTAAGCGGTCAAAAAGTGGAATTGATGGTTCATATGCCGTACAGGGCTGACTTGGAACCCATAAATTTTTTATTTCCCGTTCATAGAAAAAATGCGTGCTCAACGATTTTCATCACCAGAAGATGCCGTTGAAATGTTCGAAAACCAGGTTTACTTCGACTATTGGTCTGATCTCTTAAATCATGCAGCAGAATACTTTGAAAACCCCATTTTTGATGAATATGTATAATATTAGAATTTTTATTTAGAAAGTGTTCGATTGTTTTTAGGTTTAGATTTTTTCCTAGTCATGGAAAATGCATCCAATACATTTCTTCGTGGATCAAATATAAGAGATAGCAATGTATTCCTCCTCGACACAGTCCTTGTCTATTGCCTTCAATTGAAAAAAATAAGTTTCGATTATATCCAAGCTCTTATTTGTTTGCTGATTTGAAAGGTGTGCAAACAAGTCCGATATGTTCTCAAAACCCATCATTGTAAATGTGATTATGCTCTTGGCAGGATTTGAACTTATGATCTTTTTGCAGCAAAATTATGTTTTTTTCAAAAATAAAGGTGTTAATGTAAGTAATGTGTATGAGATAATTTAGGTTTGATCAAAAATATAACTCGTCTCAAATATATTCAAGAAATTTAATTATCTTAAAAAATTCGACAATTTTTTTTTTTAAATCTCTGGATTTAATGTAAAAATTCAATCCAGTAGTACATAAATTGTTTAATGTTTTCCAAAAAAACAAAAAAAGAAAAAAAATAAAGAAATATGTGTATATAAATTGAGCTACATTTTTACTGCCACATTTCCTGAATTGGCTATGGTATGGTGTGCATTTGTGTGTGTAAGTTTGAGCCCATTTTTTGTGGTCGTTTTATTTTTGTCGAAACTAAAGCCATTAAATGTACGAAGAAGCGATAAATCATTGAAGTTAAGCTGTGTTTTTGCTGTTGTTGTTTTGTTGTCGAGAGTTTTATTTTCGATCGTTCCTTGTTGTTGTCGTGGCTATAATACACTGGCAGAATTTGGGGTTTATATTTAAAGTTCGATATTTAAGGACTATTTTGCAAAAACCAAATTTTAATTATTATAATAAATTTTTTAGAAAATTAAAATAAATTAAACGAAATAATTTGACGAAGTTCTAAAACTAGTGTTAATGATAAAAAATTATAATTATCATCAGCTGTAAATATATTTTTTTTAATTTACAAAATTTTTTAATAAATTAATGATCATGACGTATAGGTTAATTCTAGCCATTTATTAGATTTCGAATAAATTATAATATAAAAATTAAACAAAAAATATAATATAGAAATTATTGATGACAAAAATAAAGGTTTCAAAGAAAATAAATAATAAAAAATATGTACTTTGCTACTAATTAACAATGTATATTTTTTCATTGTACAACTGCACATGTTATTGGTCGTTTTTTTTGTTTTTTTTATTTTTGTTTTTTTTTTTGCTACATATGATTTTATTTATTGTTGTCTTCATTCTGCTGCATAATGATTTAAAGTTTGGATGCTTGGCGTTTTTTTTTTTTTTTTTTTGGTACCGATAAACCATATTTTTTTATTTGAAGTTCCTTTATTTCTTTCATGGGATATTTTTTCGTTAAGATATTTATGATGGCCAATTTGGAATGGTCACACACCATATGTATGTGTAATGTATTTGTGTGTGTGTCTGTCTGTTTCACAATTTTTTAATTAAATGCAAATTTTATTGAAATAAGAAAAAACGACGACAACAACACATTTCCAATGACGTTCAACATATTCGATGTTAGGCAAGATTTATTGCTAGCAGATAACAACAAAATGTTACGCTAAAAAAAATGAAAAGAAAAAATTAACGATATTAGATTTGAAAAAAGGTAAGAAATTCTTCTTCTTCTTGGGGTTCACGGTTTCTGAGTACAAAGAATCCTTTTACGAAATTCGTGGTTGGAGTTGTACTTTGCAAAACAAACAATGTCTTGTGTTAATTGTGACGTTGTTTTTGATGTTGTTTGCTATGCATTTTCAAACACAAAAACAAAAATGTAAACGTTTTAGTCACGAACGCCAAAATGACTAAGTGTTGGACTGATGGCAGTGGACAACTACAAAACTCCTTAACAACTTTTCATATTTCAACTTTGATGAAGGGTTTTTGAAAATCACTTTTCATTTGTTCATTGGAATTGCTGCTGTTGTTGTTGCCTTTGCAGTTTCCCTCTCTGTTTGCCAATTGGTCTTAGGCAAGAAGACATTTTTGCTTAACACACACACACACACAACTGCTGACAGCCACAAAATGAGCAGTCATCCATGTGGCAGCACCAGCACTCATTCATATCCTGTAATGTGTATAACGTGCCGTCATGTCCCATATGGAGCTGCTGCCACTGCTGCTGTTGCACGTCATTTGCATCATTATAATTATCATTAAGCCTAGACTGACTGGAAGTACAAGAAGAAGAAGAAAAGACGAAAACAATAACAACATGACCGTTTGGTGTTGGCGTTGTGGCTAAAGTCTTCCAGATGGATGGATAGGTGGCTGTCGGCATTTGCTGTGCATTTTCTGTTTGTCTTGTTGTTGTTATTGTCTAAGACACACAAAAAAGGTTCTTCGGTTTTGGTCTTAATGACCATTTTCTTACAATTTTTGTTTTTGTTTGCCTAACTCGTTTGTTGTTCTTGTCGTTGTTGTTATTTGCCCTCTTCAATAGGCGTTGAAGCAGTGAGACCCAAAGGAACTTTGGCTTTGGGAATTGTTGTTGTTGTAGTTTTTTTCCTCTTTTTGCTAGCTGTTGCTCTAAAGTGTAATATTGTTTTTCCACAGAAATTATATTTGATTACTACTTTTAGTTAGTGTTTATTTGAATTGTTGGTTTGTTGTTGTTGTTGTCGTCGTCGTTGTTGTTGTGGTGTTTTCAATGTCCAGGTTATTTGCCTTTGAAAGTGTTGTTCTTGGAGGGCATTGAATGTTGATTTTAAACTTGACCACAGACTTGTACTATTTCTATGCAGAAGAGTTTGTTTGAAATCAATGAATATTTCAATATTTATTACTTCAATAACCATTAAAATGGAATTTCTTGAGGGCATGCATCTTACATTGTATGTGAAAATGATATATGTATATTGAAAATCTGCAATAGCAGGTGGAAGAATTTATTTTGAATTATTTAAATATTATTAAAAAAAATCCACGCCTATGGCGTGGATTTTTCATTTTCAGGCGTAAAAAAAGAATAAAGAATATTTTAAATAAATCCAAGCCAAGCGTAAATCCCAACCTAAAGCCTTAAAAACAATTTTTAAAAAATCCACGCCTAAGGTAAAGTCTTAAAAAATTCACGCCTAAGGTAAAGCCTTAAAAAATCCACGCCTAAGGTAAAGCCTTAAAAAAACCACGCCCAAGGTAAAGCCTTAAAAATAATTTTTAAAAAATCCACGCCTAAGGTAAAGCCTTAAAAATAATTTTTAAAAAATCCACGCCTAAGGTAAAGCCTTAAAAATAATTTTTAAAAAATCCACGCCTAAGGTAAAGCCTTAAAAATAATTTTTAAAAAATCCACGCCTAAGGCAAAGCCTTAAAAAATCCACGCCTAAGGTAAAGCCTTAACAATGTTTTTTAAACTTTAAATATATTTCAAAAAAATAAGATAAAGCCTTAACAATATTTTTTAAACTTTAAATATATTTTTTTAAAAAATCCACGCTTAAGGTAAAGCCTTAACAATATTTTTTAAACTTTAAATATATTTTTTTAAAAAATCCACACCTAAGGTAAAGCCTTAAAAACGTTTAAAAAATCCCCGCCTGTGCTGCTCTATGAAAAAATATTTTTAAAAAATCCCCGCCTGTGCTGCTCTACGAAAAAATATTTTTAAAAAATCCGTGCTAATGTAGGGAAAATATTTTTAAAAAAATTCTACGTCTGTGCTAATCTACAAAATTCGAAAAATTGGCGAAGACGAATCGTTGTGACAATGACAGCTCGCAAACATCTTCTTGAAGGCCTTAATCGCCCTCGAAATTGTTCTGAGTTCATATGACCTTATCACAGACAATTAGTATTCTTCCTCGTGACTAATCGATAAAAAAGTAAATTTTTACCCAATAAGGCTTTGAAGTGGCTCTAAAAGAATCTTTTGCCGCCAGTATCCGAAAATATAATTAATATTATAAATATTTTTGCAGATTCCTTATCCATATGACCATATTTAGAAATAGTTAACAAAATACATTAAGGCCTTTGCCATAACGTACATTTTTGTATCCTTTTTTATTTTTGTTTATCCTGATGGCAATGGCGGGCGGCATTTAAACGCGCGCTAAGCTTTAAAGCGGAGAACATAGCGAAGGAGGATCTTGTAGAAAAACATACAAACAAATGAATGCAGGCAGACCGATAAATGTAAGCAAATAAATACATACGTACAAACATACAAGTATATATTTAACTAAATACCTATATTGTTTGGGATACCCTATAGGGCATGGAACTAGATGAAACATACAGACACGTATCTGGTTAGTTTATTAGTTAGTGTAAGTGGTTAGTTTATTATCCAAATTACTCAATGTCTGTTCCACATCACATAAGAATGTATAAAATTTACTGCGAAAACAATTTATGATATAAAAAATTGAAAGATTCTGGAAGTCACTTTTCTTAGTCACTTTTTATTGAAAATTCATTTTTTCGGGAATTAAATTTTTTTCCATATGAATTGGATAAGATATATCAATAATACGAACTAATTGCCTAAACATTTAGTATTGCATTCTAGTGCTAGGCCGACAATAGTCACTTCCATTTTTGTTTTCCAAACGTATCGTATACACATACACACCACAATTCGCCTATAAAACGCCCACCAGGCAAAACATTTAATTATATTTACTTTTTGTTGTTTTTGTTTGTTTGTTGTTGTGTAGATTTTCCTATCATTTAATTAAAATCGCTTTTATTTCATTCTCCTCTTCTTCTTGTTCTTCTTCTACTATACTACTACTACTTCGAATACAATTTGCAATTTCGGAACATACATATTTCAATAATGTGATTGTCTGATTTTGGTGTGTGTGTGTTGTATGGGTGCGTACGTATGTGTGACTAAATAAATGCTATTTGCAATAGGGTGGAACGAGAAAAAATAACACACTTAATTAACAAAATAGAGGCAAATTAACTTAAATGTGGAAGTCTTATCTCCCTAATTTATAGAAACTACAAAATTATATTTTTTTGTTTTTTAGTCCTCCCTACTTTTGTATAAACATATATACAAGTAGGTTTGGTTGAATTATAATTTTACACCTTGTGAGAAAAAAAATCGGATCTGCAACCATCTTTTTCTAAATGGCAAAATTTGGCATTGTATTATTTCAGTATACAGATTTATATATAAAAAAATAGAAATTATAGAAAAAATGTTTACCTCCTTCCCCGCTTGCATTGTGTGTTAAGCCCCTAAAGAAAACCCTATTGTCTGGCTGACAGCTCTAAAGAAAACAAATGGCAAAAACAAAACAATAACTAATCTCAAAATCACGACATTAACATTTTGTTGCAGGCAGACTCACTCGCTGTCTCACTCACATATAAATACCGGCAAATGGGGGGCGTAACTTCATTAAATATGACCATGTTCTGAACGCGATATTTTTTGTTTTTTTTTTTGCTCGCAACAATCTCCCTAAACTTGCAGCTTCAGACAAAAAATAAACGGTTGGGAATATTTTGAAATTTGCATTTTTATAGAATTTTCTGCAAAGGGGTTTTTAATTAATTTTTTAAATCTTTAAATTTGAACTTTTGTACATTTTGTGAAAGGCGTAGGAAAGGCAATTATCGAAGTGAAAATTTATTGAAAACAAATGTCATTAAAATAAACTATATTGGCAAACAATATATGAAATTAAATAAAAAAGTACTTTAGAATGCATATTGAAATGTTTAATACCCCCTTCAAAAAATGAGGTCGTTACATATTTTGTTGTTGTTGCTACTTTTGTTGCAGCAAGCTGCAGAATAAACATAATGTTGAAAAAAAACTCATTTTAAAAATTTCATTAAAAATACAATTACACTTTGGTAGCCTTCTTTTTAATATGATATTGTATATTCTATATAGATAGTTGCTTATGTGTATATATAAAGGGTATGTATATATATACATCAACTATGCATGTATGTATATAAACACCTTAGTTTGCACAAAAACCAAAAATTCAGCAAAATTACCTTTACAAAGAATGAGATGAGAGGAAATTGTACTAGCCATAGTGGTAGACAACGTGGAATACACTCGAGGAAAAATGTTCGTAAGATATGAAAATTAAAATAAAAGCACAATTATAGACTTTATATAAATAATTGGATCGTTTTTTTTTTTGTGAAATAATTATTACAAAGCATTATTTTTTATAAATAAAAAATAAAATATTCTTGAGATCTTTAGTGTTCGGAATATTTAAAACAAAGCCTTAGGATTTTTCACATATAGAATGTTTGAAATTGGTATCGACCCATTTTCTGTATGTGAAAGTTTAAACTGATTGATCCATGATTTGACATAACCTCCATATACAAAATTCCTGCCCATATTTCGTAATTTGAAGGTTATAGACAAACTATCCACCCGAAAGGGGTGTTATTTGGTATTGCGGATTCTTCAAGGGTGAAAAATATCTTTGCTGTCGATTTAGGTTAATGTATTGTAATAACTCCCATATAAAGGTTTCGACACATTTTCGATGTTTCGAATGAATTTGGCTGCTGCGATCCACCCCGGATCGCCGGATACAAGTCGAAGAAAAATTTCATCTCAGCATTTTTAATATAAGATCACGTTTTTACATAAAAAATGGTAGCCTTATCTTCAGTATTATGAAGTCAAAGCGCAGTTATTCATCCTGAGTGTCGCATTTTCCCAATGGAGACGCCCGGTTT
This sequence comes from Musca vetustissima, assembly GCF_032173495.1. Taxonomy (NCBI): domain Eukaryota; kingdom Metazoa; phylum Arthropoda; class Insecta; order Diptera; family Muscidae; genus Musca; species Musca vetustissima. Next base: position 13,005 of record NW_026880310.1, read on the forward strand.
TATGTAGAATAAAAATGTCCTCTCATAATTGTTTTATATAGGAACACGTTTTTACATATCCCCCCTATGAAATCATCGTCTTCATTTCGGACCAGTTTTTCATCCTGAGAGCCTGTACTTGTTTTTTAAGCATATACTGCTTACCCGCTGAGAATTTATTACGACATACCCCGATTTTCTCGATTTTTTACTTCTGACACATAAGTCCGAATAGGCCAGTCACTACCTCTAATAAGATCTTCTACATTTAAAATTCTTATCGCCCAGTTCGAATGCGATGCCGAACCTAGTATGAAATATTGCCAGCATTGCTGAGAGCCTTTAGATTCCGTTAAAAAAAAATTATGGACGTTCTGGTCAAGGTTGCAAACCCAATTATTGCCCCTATTTAATTTCCAAAAATTAAAATTTTTCATAAATTTCTACTCGCCAATTGTCATTCGGCAACGTTGGACTAATTGAAAACTTTCAAATTGAAATTAAACAAAAATTCAATTTGATACAAATTCGAATACTTGCATTCGAGTGTTTGGAGGAGGACAACAAGGAATTGTAATCATCTGAAGGTTGTTGTAGGTTGATGACTGTTGTAGTTTGTAGTAGCGGAGGTGGAGATGATGGTGGCATGGCATGACAGTCAGTGTAGGCTATTTGGTTGGCTTGATGAAATTCTACTGCAGAGTCTGTATTGGTTGGCTGGTTGGCTGGATGGCTGATTGGCTGATGGAATGGCATGCCGAGTATGCCAAATAGCCGAGATGGAAAGTAGTTGTACAGTTTACTTTGTTTGTATTCTACTTTAAGCACACTCGCACACACACAAACACCCAATCACACAGATACATATAATAAATGAAAAATAGCAATTTATCCAACGTTAACAAAAAAAACTAATTAAATTTTTACGATAATACTTGTTAACAACAGTTGTTGTTCGTCGAAGGAAATAACCGTAAAGAGCATTTTTAAGAAAATAATTAACACAAATGCAATATTTTATATTTATTAAAAAAAAAATAATAAAAATAAACTAATAAATATTCCAAGACGGAATTCAATTATAAATCAATTTAGAATATTTGTGAAAAGAACGAAAGAACAACAAAGATAGTTATTATCGTATTATTTCTTTTGTGGAGAGATAGTAACGATTTCAAATTGCTTACAATCTAAAGAAAGCTTTGCCGCTTCCTTGAATAAAAGGACACACATCCACAAAACAGCAGCAACAACAACAACAAAAAACACATGAAATTCAAAACCAAATTGCAATTTTAATTGCGGCATAGATACACGAGTCGTGCAAATATGTCGATATCAATGCGAGACAATGTCGTCGTCATCGACGTTGTCTGGGTTGCAGCTATTGGCGATGGTTGGTTGTTGCCGCATACCCAACTTAATTAAAAATCTATGTTGACGTTAAAATGAATCAAGGCAAAAAACAAATAACAAACAACAACAACACCAGCAACATCACATCAAGGAAAAAATGGCAATTTCTTGATAAAAATTATAAAATAACACAGACACATTTATTTATCCACGCTGTATAAACAAACGAACAACAACAACGACAAAAATATTGAAGCGAAGCCGGGCCGGGACTTAAGCCAGAAAGAAGAAAACCGAAACAAAATTGAAAACTATATCAGCTTAAAAGTCGGCAAAACAAAAGTGGGGATTGGCTAACGTGGCTAGAGGGGTGCGAGGGAATCTGTGTGTTCTCTTTTTGTTTTTGTTGTTGTTTTTTTAAATAAACAACAAAATCAACAAGTAAGATGCAAAAATGTGGTCTAAACAAGTCTGCTTGTTTATAAGTTCATCTGTCCGCCAGTCTGTCCTTTCGTACATATGTATATTTGTATGTTTGAATGTCCGCCGTGGCCTAGCTGGCCATTTGCTTGGGAGAGTAACCTCGCCTCGGTCCCTGATTGCTTTGTCTCTGTGTGTGATGTTTTTTTCGTTGTTTCGTTTCTTTGTTTTGTTCCTTAACAACTCCAACACACTCATCTCTTTTTTTTCTTTTCAGACATTTTCTGTTTTTAAAGGCGAAGCGAACAGCAAAAAAAGGAAGAAAAAAGATGTGAAATACAAAATGAACTATCTAACAAAAATAATTTTAATTATAATCATTTTTTTTTAATATTTTTTGGTAGCTTTTTATTAAATACTTTAATATTTATTAAAATCTTGTGAAATATATTTTGTAAGTTATAACATTTGCCTTTTTAGCCTATTAGCACATATTTACTTGGCGAAACTCCATATATTGCAAAACTTGAAAAAATGGAACATAAAAATATTGAATCCTAAAATAAACAAATCGAAAGAAAACATCACTGAAAACAATCACAAAAACAAACGAAGGAATAAAAATGAATATTTGTTAAAAAAAAAAAAAACATATTTTGTTGGTGTTTTCAAAGGCAGCCCAGTACAAGAAAAACTAAAACTTAGCAGACTATAGGTTAGGGACGTATATAAGCAAATCTCGAAACTTAGTACTGAGTCCAAAATGCGAAATTTGAATTTCAAAAAGTGATTACATATTTAATAATTTCTACAAATTACAGTTCTTATTATAAAATATATTCAAATTATTTATTTTATTTTTAAATATTTTTTTACCATCTGGCCACCCTATTTTTTCGAACCAACAAGAATGTCTAAACGTAAAAAGACATCTTTGAACATGTTTTTTTAATCCAAAAACAAAAACATCAAAAAAGATGTTATTTGCTGTGCAAATTAAAAAAAAAACTACAACAAAGAAGAAAACATGAAAATTATAAACAAAAACAACTATTTCGCTAAAATAAAACAAAGAAACTGACTATGAAAGGACAGACAGTCAGCAACCAGATTGCAGGGAATGTGACTGCAAAAATGATGTGACAAACTAATTTGTTAGATCCCAAGTGGCAAATATATTATTCGGGCAATATTTTAAATATAATATTTTTTTAAGTTAAGTTACAAATGAGGACATTTTTATAACTTGTGATAATGTTATCGAAATAAATGAAGAGAATTTAATAAAAATTAATATGAGGAGGTTTTGTTTGAACAAAAAATAAATAAAATAAAAAATAATAATAAAAAAATTATAGAATTAGGCAATTTCGAATCTCTATACAAATTCAAGTAAATATTTTTTCACAAAAATTTTACAAAATTGTATTCATTGCGGAGATATTCCCAATAACTATTCTTCTAAAATTTAATTTTAAAAATCCCTCCCTTCTTTAAATTCTGTTTTTCATTTTTATTTATTTTTTTTTTTTCATTAAATTATTGTACAAACAACAAATTTATATATATGTACATACATTTTTATATTTATATGAATGTATAGCACAGCACAGCGTACATCCTATATAATTTGTATTCTTATTGTAATTTGCATGAATAAACTATAAAAAATAACGTATAAATATAAATAATGTGTAGCCATTAAAAAAACAGAGAAAATTGCTAGAATAAAGAAAAAAAAAAACAATAACAACAACAACGGAAAATATGAGCGTTTTCTTTAAAATCTGGGGAAGGAGAGAAAAGAAGACAACAGCGAAAAAAAAGCAAGGAAAACAGGCCAGGCGGTGGTGGTGGCGACGACTACGACGACCAAGAAAAATGCTAAATAAATATTGGCGAACAGCAGAGGAGTTGGAAAGTACTTCCCAAAGCAACATTGCAGGCTAGCTAGCTGGCAAAGGCAAATACAACACAACAAGAAAAGGAAGAAAATTGATTGCGCGCACACGTTGCCGTCCATCTAAAAGCCAGAAAAAGAAGAAGAAAAAACGAAAACATGGAAAATAACCCAGAGAACTTGCACAAGTTGTGGAGACCTAGGAAAGTCTAAACCAACATTGCCAAAGAAGAAGAAATCGGAGGGAGGGACAAGAGGATGATATTTACAGGAACTGAGAAGGAGGGATGTACTCCAACTCCCCTCCTAACACTCCTCAAACAATAAACTTTCTGTAGAATATATGTGTGTGTGAGTATTGTGTTGCATAGCCAATAGGTAGAGGTAGTCATCCTAGTTGTTGTTGTTGTTGAAAATAAAAGAAATTTGTTGGAAAATAAAATAAATTGCACAATAAAGAAAAATCAATGTTGTATGAGCGACCGAGCGAGCTAGTAGCAATGGCAACAAAAACAACAAGAACCGAATAATAATAAGAAGAAGACCTGTGTACATATAGTAAAACTGGCCAAAGAGTTAAACCAGAGACGACGTTTCTATGGGGGTAGAGTGTCAGAGATATATTTGGGGAAAACTAAAGTCATAGGTTATGGAAATTTGAACTTACTATATATTTAAAATTGCAATTCAAGGTTATTGAGGATGGCAAATGGCGGGAGGCAGGTGTTTGTTGTTGGGGTTTTTTATATTTAAAATGAAAATAAATACTGGGCATTAGATTAAAAAAATAACTACACAAAGAAAGGCATATAATATATATATATATATATATATATATACATATATATATATATATAATATTTCTTAAATACCTAACAAATATCGACCGTTCATTTCCTTCAATATCCTTGTCCACTTTCTTTATATAGAAATTGTGGCAGCGCTCGTGTTTGCCAACCATGGATGGCTACTGTCAGTCAAACTAAAACGTCAGCCGAAGGCTAATGCAACAGCAACGACAACAGCAACCTCTAGTAGCAGCATTTAAATTAGAATTTTATGCAAATAGCACAATATTTATATCATCAAGTATATGACAGGCACTGCTAAGATATTTAAATATATTGCATATTTATGCCGATATGCAGGCATATACAACAGCAGCAACAACAAAAACACCATGAACAACAACAGCAAAGGTAGAAAATCAAGGTAGTCGAATATACTATATGTGTATAATGTATATTTTTATATACATTTTATTCAAGTTTTCTTTTTTAGATACATAACAGAAAAATCGGAAGTTTTATCAGGTAGAAATCGAAGAAAATTCTGACTGGTGAAAGTTCCATATTTTTTTAGGTATAATAACTGATAAGACAAAAACCGGTGCTAAAAAGTCGTTATGTCAAAGAAGTATGTATATTTACACAGAAGTTACGTTAAAACGTATTATACGTTTAGACCTGGAAGTTGAAAAGTACTCAAAGGATTCATATCCATCGAAAAAGGGCCCAAGGTTCACCTACTTACATATAGAGGGATTGGACTTACGATTACGCCAGATAAGAGCTATTGTGTGCTCTATTAATTCCTCTCACGTCCTAATTCTATTCCGAGTCACAAAAATTATTTCGAAATTAGTAAAACAGCAGTAGTGATGTTTTCTAAGGAGTGACAAATGTGACGATGCTCTTTGCAGGGTTAAAAAAGACAACCACTGATGTGGGAGGGGTTAAAAGAAGTTTCGAGAAAAGAAGGCTTCTCGCAGAATCTTAAATATATATAAGACCTCTCATATAGCCCTCCGTGTTTTGGAGGACTATTTTAAGGCTATTATAATGATATCTGCATATAGAAACCATTTACCTGCCAAAGAGTATTTACCTGCTAAAGAGTACCTCTTCAAAAGTCTTCTATCACCAGAGTAGACTTCAATATATAAAATACTCCTCAGAAATTTCTAAGTATGGAGATATTTCAGATCTGGTATTTTATCGATGGTAAAATTCCTAAGGGGCCTTCCAACTCCGAAATACTTTCTAAAAAAATGTTTTGCATACAGAAAAACCTCGATATAGACTTCTCACAAAAATGTATCTTGAAATTAGAAAAAAAACCCTTATAGGGATCTTCTTATGGTAGGCATTCCGATTACCATTAATCTATATTATTTTGAATATATATATATGGGCAATATTGCCAATTTTTTAACATAGCTGAAGCGGAGGATCATCCCTTTATAACTCGGGAACTAATTATGTATATGAAAAAAAGAGAATAGTTTTGGGTTAATTGATCTGTCGTTGCAAACTGTTCATGATATTGACCTCCAATCTTTATGTTGGTGGAAACTGTGTCTACTTTAATGTAAAAAAATGTGTAAAAACAGGTTGAGGCGAACCAGTTTTTTTATGTTCTCTATCGATTTGTGACTAAGCCACTCATTGCATGGTCTTCGTGTCAAAATAAAACTAGAAGCCAACAAAATGGGGACTATGGCCCTTATGTATCATTTTTAAAAATTTTAACTGCATCTACCTTTAAATGATGCTGACATTTTGAAGCTCGATTTTGAGTGTTTTTTTAATTTTGCTTCTAGCTTTAATACGCAAACAGGAATTTATAAAAATCGATTATAAGATTATTGTAGTCGCGAATCTGCGTAATTTGATATGTATTTTGTGTATGTAGTATGCACAGCTTCAGAGTAATACTCATCCGAAGGTGCGAATTTTGTGCGATCAAATTTCTAAAAAACCTATTTTTCGGGCCAAATTTTTAGATTTGTCAACTGAATGATATGGGTACCCGCGATCAATAAGGTATTTTACGTTTCGAATGATATAAAATCTTGTTCGTGAAAATCCATCTACTAGAACGGCGGGAACTGGCCTTCCAAAAACACGAAATTTGGCAAAAAATGTTTTTGAAAATATCGAGGATTTATTTGCGTTTTCTGTGTATCATTTCCGCTTCAATAAATGACCTCATACGGATTTTGATCTTTTTCGAAAAGAGAACTTTAAAAACTTCAGCCGAAAGAGAGATGTACGCAATTTATCTCAAAAATAGATTGTGCTGGCACATCCATGGTTCTTAATGGACCACATTGAAATCGGTATAGATCGATGTATTTTTTTAGGGTGCACACCGAAATCGGATGCGCGTTAATGGCATATGGAGTTTTCGGAAATTATTCGCGTTTTACGGTTTTTTGGGTACTTCAATGTAACGTGCGGCACATCTTAGCCGTCAAATGAAATTTCGCAAAATATATATGGATTGGAAGATAAACTTCAGTACTTCCTGGAAACCGCATGCGCATCAAATGATTTTGAGAATTACGCGATTTAGACGCAATTTATCTCAAAAATAGTGTGAGCTGGCACATCCATGGTTCTTAATGGACCACATTGAAATCGGTATAGATCGATGTATTTTTTTAGGGTGCACACCGAAATCGGATGCGCGTTAATGGCATCTGGAGTTTTCGGAAATTATTCGCGTTTTACAATTTTTTGGGTACTTCAATGTAACGTGCGGCACATCTTAGCCGTCAAATGAAATTTCGCAAAAAATATATGGATTGGAAGATAAACTTCAGTACTTCCTGGAAACCGCATGCGCATCAAATGATTTTGAGAATTACGCGATTTACACGCAATTTAAAATGTATATTTCAAAATATTATATTATTTTAGGATTTATTCCTATTTATAGAATTCTAAGATTTATAGGAAGGGTCTTGATATAATCCGCAAGGTGTATACTTATTCACAAAAAGTGATTATTAATATATATGTCAATTTTTCGGCGAAATTCGGGTAAAATAGCAGAATGACCCCAACATTTTTTTCTGAAATTTCTTGTATACAATTAAAAAAATAAATATTATGACATTATTTTTTCGAACCAAAAACAAATATTTTTCCTCAATATCTTGTTTTATTGTCGCTTTGATTTAGAAACCGCTACACGGACTTGTGTGATTTTGATATCATTTGATTCACCATGGTGTTTAGATTATGTAGATATTTTTAAATTAATTTTTAGGTGTGTGTATGTCATTAACATAATGAAAATATTGATGTAATCTGCTATATATTTTTTATTTTTCTCATATTTCGCGAATATGTGCAACTTTATCGTGATTATTATAATATATTCATATTCTTATTTTACGGAGGAAGATATATATCAACGTTTTTGGTCAATATAATAAACGGCGTAATTTTAAGATTTTTTTCTTATGCCCAAAATTAAAACCTCGATAACTTTTGCGCGCATCAACCAAAAATTTGATCGCGAACGGTTTCGGAGACAGAACATTTTTCTCTATATGTGTACCAAAAATCATTGATGTGCCACAAAAACAAAAAAGCTGATTTTTTGAAAATGGAATATTAAAAAATTGGCAATATTGCCCATATATATATATATTAAACAAGAATACCTTTCTGTAAAGTGTGTTTCCATTCTATTTAGACCCAGGAAATCAATTTTTTACATTTATGGACTCATTCTTTCTTGTCTAAAGGATATTCAAAATCATTAAAACAGCTTCGAAACTTCATAAAACCTAAGTGGTCTATTATATTCTGTTTGTTGAGCTAAGGTATATAAAATATAAATGAGTGTTATGTATGCATTTATCTGTGTGTGTATGTATGTGTGACACAAAAAAAGAAGGCAAAGAACTCTTAACGGAAAAATTGTTCGTCGAGGATGTGGGCAAAATGCTATGTTTGGCAAGCAATTAATTTTGATGGACTTGAAAGATATTTTTATTATTATTGCTGTTGTTGTTGTTGTTGCTGCGGTTATTATGAGTGACGTCAATTTAATTTGAAATATAAAATACCCCACAAACACAAGAATGTGTGTATGTGTGTGTGTATTTGCATTAGTGATAAAAAGCCATTATCAGCATTTATTTAAATGTATATCGAGGGGGAGAAGGTGAAAGAGGAGGAAATACACATACACACATATTCAAACATTGTCATAACTTACAGTGGTGGTGGTGAAGATGATGATGATGTTGATTACATTTTTTTCTTGCCATTCTGTCTGTCAAATGTGTAATGAAAGTTTATGTCATCCAATATTCCTTGGAGTGTGTGAGTGTGTGTTTGATATACCTTGGAGTTTATTGAAAATAATTTCAATGCATATGTTTAATATACACCATTAACGACAATCGTTCACAAAATGAAAAAATACGAAGATGAAGAAAAAATAAATAAATCTCAATTTTATTCACTTATCTCAGTAATTAAATTAGCGAAATGTGTTTTCCCAACATATGAAAATTGTGACTGTGAGGAAGGAAGAAGGAGATGAAGAAAATACCTCGAAATACAAATTGGCTGTAATCATCGGAGTAAATTGCTTTCTTAGCTTTCTATCATTTATTGTGAATTATGATTTCAATTTAAATGGAAATTTGTGAAGGAAAAATCAAACAATTCAGAACATCAGTAATATATTATCGTGCAATTTATTGAAGGATTTAAATAAGAATGATGCTGGAATTTAAGTCAATCTTAGAGATTTAATTCATTGACACAAACAGTCGATACAAATATTTTGTAAAATCAACAAATGTTTCAATATGTTGGTAATAATGTTATATGTCTTATTTAAAAATATATACGCTGTATAGTTTTATAATATTGTTTATGGAAAAATAGGAAATTCCTAGACATCATTTTGGGGCCAATATTTTCATAATTTTAAACTTGGCAGTAACTTTGTTTTCCATTATCTCTGCAATTTTTTGTTATTAGCAATAATGCGTGCCGATATGAACAGGCCATACACGTTGGTGCCAACAAACAACTCGTTTACTTGTAAAGGGTTATTATTCTAGTATTTGGAATACATATTAAATTAAATTTTAGGTAAAACAATAATTCTTACATATATTATAGAGATCGGTGTGAGAATATTTTTTGCAGGCAGATCATTTTTTATTTTCTTGATTTTGTTTTAAATTTTACTCCGTCTATTTAATAACCCTGTGTGTTGTTAACATCAATATTGGCAAGAATTTGTTTTCTTGTAGTCTCTGTTCTCCCATAATAATCAGATAGAGTATACAATCTTGAAATATACCTACAGATCATAAATATACAGAAACATATCCTAATGTTATGTCGTAAAAAATAGTACCTTTTGGGAGCCCTTAATTCGGTATATTTGATGCATGGAAGCTTTTGTGACAATTAAAGGAGTTTATGACATTATGATTTTTCAGCGTAATTTTAGAATGAAAATAACTTCTTTAAATAAATATATGCAGAATGCATCTAAGAGCTCGAAAACATTTTTGTGGGATAATTAACACTAGATTGTCGAAGGCGGTCATTTTGGCCGTTTTTCAATTTTAAGTACAAAAACAGCTGTGCATATAATGACACTTTTTTTAAATTTTGTGACTTTTTGTACCACATACAATTACGTTTATTATAAAAAAAGTCACCAAATTATAAAAAGCTGTGTCAAACGAAAAACGGTCAAAATGACCGCCTTCGGCAATCTAGTGGTAAGATTCTAATCGAAGTTAAAGAAGTAAAAAAGTGTCAGCCGACGTTGCCGTCAGATAAATACCCTTAGACTATGACATATCGTATGTAGTCTACACTAATCCCGGCTTTTGTGGAGGAGGTATCAGAGAAGATGGACCAATATATCCGATAGTTGAATTTAATCAATGGCTAGTGTAAATATTAAAAGCTGGCAGGCTTTAGGCAGCAGCAGTATTCGCCATTCGGCTTATATTTTATAGCCGATACTCCTTTAGCTTAATATGAAGCGAGGTACCAGAAGGATTGGACCCCATTTTTGGTCTTAATACTCCATTAGCATGGTATCCGATTTCCAAAATTTCAAAATAATGATATTATTTTTTTTCTAACATGATTTAGAATGACAAAAAAACCTTACGACGATAGAATCAAATTTTTACACTTTTTAGGGAAGAAACAAGAAAAAATGGGCCAATGAATTCAATCTTAGAACTGAATTCAGGTTTGGGAAAAAATATTAGGATATATAAAAAGAGTGGACTGATGATCCATCTTCAAATAGTATAAAGGCTTGGTTCAAATGTTAGGTTGTGCAAACTTTGATTCAGATCAGATAACCCGTTTGCATTATATTATAAAATTGATTTTCAACGAAATTGACTATTGATTAGTTTACCACTTAAATTTGGATGAAATATTTCGATGTGCATAGTTACTCCCTGCGATAGTTACAGTGCTCACCAAACAACCCGATAGACGAACATTTGTAAATCCACTCCCAATTGTCCAAAGAAACTTGGGTTATCAATTTTTGCTTTGCAAAATAATACAGTCAGGTCCCAATTTAATTGTTCAATAATTCAACTGAAACATGTGAAGATCGGATAATCCTTTTTTAGCTAAATTTATCCCTGCTTTCAAATATGTGATTTCGCAAATAACGCATTTTGGAGTAAAATTTACGAACAAACATCCAATTTTGGTCCGATATATTCGAAATTTTTGGAACATATTCAATTTTACCTGTACTTTGAAACTATTATCCCTTAAAGAAAAAGCCTTATTTAAAATGTTGAGATCTGTTGTTTTACATCGATGACGCGCTGATAATAGTAGTCAAGTTTAAGAGATGCATAAAAAATATTTTTAAAAATTAAAAATACATATTTTTTTTGACCAATCCACGTCCATAAATAGTTCATACAAATTTTTTTACAAAATCCTCGCCCTTAAATAGGCTATCAAATATTATTTTTTAGAATTGACAACTATAAAAAGGCTGTAAAAATACTTTTAAAAAGCGAGGATTATAAATGGGCTTCGAAATGTACTTTGAAAAATATTTTATAAAATCCACACCTATAAATAGGCTTAGATGATATGCAGAATTTAAAATTTCTCGCCTTAATATTGGGTTTGAAAAAAAATTTAAAATCTAGGCCTAAAAATAGGCTTGAAAATAAATATTTTTAAAAATCGATTCCTATAAATAGGATATAAAAAGGATATAAACTATAACTAGAACATACAAATTATTTCCTAAAATTGAAGTGTTCTTTAAGCTTCTTGCATTTCAGAGCCATTTGACGGGGCCCTACCACCAGAGATGGCCTGTCAGAAACAGTGACGTAAATGACATACATTTCCGACGTATAATACATACGTCAGAAACGTCGGAAACCTACCCAAATCCATTAGGTTTTTGACAAAATAGCTATTCCATTAATCAATTTGAAATTACGCATGCTTTACTTAAATTAATATAAAATTTCAAAATGTTCTTCTCAAAAAAATTTTGAAATGTTTATTAGTTCTACTAGGGAATTGTCCGATATATGAAAAAATAATATATATTCTTGAAAATAAATGTATATGCTGATAATATTGACATATATGACGTTTACTACATTTATTACATTTTATACAGGTATATGACATTTTCAACGTTTACACCTTTTTGACAGTCGAAAATCTAAAAATTCGTCACACGGACCATCCCTGCCTACCACCTATAGGAGTATTCGTGTAAAGTTATGGAAGAATTGTCGAAGGAACCCTTTCATTTCAGTTTATCATTCACAGAAGTATTCCTCATATAACTCTATACAAGTTATTTAATAAGCTATCATTCTTCTATTGGAGCTATAATCAATGTTTTTTTTTTTGCAATTATATTTTTAATGGTCACTGTCGAATAATAACTTTTATTCAGAGAACTAATTTTGATTAATTTTGTTTGCAATGATATTCGTTCCACTGCATATTTTTAACACAATCTCCCTGTATTTTCTTTGAATATTTATTATCCTGGAATTCGTAATCAATAAATTTATTTTTGTCTTATAAAAACATTTTAAAAATTATTGCCCTTTTTGAGAAAAAAGAAAAAGAAGAAATAGCATACACACAATTCGTCTTAGTATCGATTTGGAAAATTTGTTTTACATTCGTTGTATTTCATTTTTGTTGATGTTGCTGTTGTTGTTGGAATAAAAATTACGTGCAGCATGATGCATTTGCCAACAAACTAAATAAATATCAAACCAAGCAAACAACCGCCCGACCGACCGACTGACTGACAAACAAACATAGGTCTATGTATACCTACAACCGCATCTTACATCAACATCAGACAACGAGAAACAACGATTCGTGAGCAACAACGTCGAACTTTAATTGCATAATTATGTGCAGTTTGCAATTTATCATTTTACATTATTATTTATGGGTTTTAATGCCTTTTTTATCCTGTTTGTATGTTTGTTGTGTGTGTGTATGAGTTGGTGTGTGTATTGGTGTGTCTCTGCGATGTTATTGGTTTCGTTTTATTTATTTTGTTTTATTTTTGAAAAAAACTGTTGCTGTTCCTTGTTTTTATAACTTTGTTTCTTTATTTTTGTGGACTGTGAGAAAATGAAAACTGAAATGTTGCAAATATTGGTTGGTGTGGTGGCATGAGAGTGAATATGTTTGTACGCCCTTTTTATGATGCATGTTTTAAGTTTTATTTTTTTTTCCTTTTATTTATTTATATGCCATTAATGTCTTACGATAGGCTAATAAAAATCCATATGTATAAATAGATAAAAGTTGGAGATTTTTCTCATCATTTTGTGTTTATGTTTGAGATATAAATATTTATCAAATACAAAGATAATGGAATGACGGGAATTGTTAAAAGAAAACAAAGTTCGGAAAATAACAAGGGAAACAAAGAATAGTCATAATCTAAACATATTGGGCATAAATGTACGTATATGAAAACCTTTTTTTGAAATTCGTAAAAAAGAAACATATATGTATTTTCTTGTGTATATGCTGGCCAATTTAATTACACCCCTAAAATATTTTATTTACATAATATCTTACAAAATCTATTGGTATTTTATTTTCCCAATTTTTTTAATAACAATAATTTTATTTTTCTATATTTTATTTCTCCATAAATTTAAGTCCAAAAAATAATTTGTGGAAAATAATATATAAAATATTATTAAACAAGTTTAACATTGCGGTGTGTCGGGTATAAATTATTACCAATTATCTTTATATTTACATCGAATATTTGTTGTTGTTATTGTAGTCTTGGCAATCCAATAGAGCGCAGCTGTTTTTAGTTTTAACGCTGCCCCCAAAGAGGAACGAAAATATTTTCAATTTCGTGCATATTTCTTGAAATACCAGAAACAATCGCTTTTCGTAATGGCTATCAAAGTAACAACAACAAGAGCAACAACAACGCCACGAAAATAAAGAAACTTTGCGCCATACCACATCAACTATGGCCATAAACTATGAAAATCGTTCATGTAATATGAGCTTAAAAGTGTAGGTTGTTGTAATGACTATCATCAGACTCTTATAATCTCATGAGTATGTATATATGTGCATATGTATGTATGTATATTTCGTGTGCTGTATATGTAATGTGTGAGTATGTTTTATATGAATTATTAAATTTAATTTTCTGCATTTACCCGGCTTTTTGCCTCATAATACAACAATGCGATATACCATGCAACATTTTACCACAATCTATGTAAGGTTGGATGTGTGTGTGTCTATAATGAAATTATAAATAGGGGGTTACATTTTTGGAATGAAGAGTTACATTTTTAATTTGCAATATATTAAAAATATATTTTTACAAAAAATCAAAGTTTTAATAAAAGTGCGCCACAACAATGCGTGCTCTCACATGTCATCTGAATTCAAAGGCTTTTTAGTTTAAGAAATCTTTTGCTACAGGAATCTTCTACCCTCCTGGAAGAACTATTATGTTTGTCTAAAAATGGTTATCACGATTCAACTTCAATTTTTATACCCTCCACCATACGATGGAGTGTAAATTAATTTTGCCACTCCGTTTGTCACACCTCGAAATATTTACCAGAGATCCCATAATGTTTATATATTCATGATCAGAAAAGAATTCTATGTCGATTCATGGGTGTCCGTCCTAGTACTCCTAGGATGTTTGGTATTGCAAATGTCCAAATTGATACACCAGCCTCTATATAACGGTACCCCCAATATTCGGGAATTTTGGAGAGATTTTCCAAACGAATTAGCATTCATTTTGGGTTCCCATTTAATAACGAATATGCGTACCAAAAATTATTAATATTGAAGCAAGTTTCAGGGTAGCCCCATATAACGGTACCCCCCAATATTGAGGTTTTTTACACATTTTTCATTCAAATTTGGTGTAATTTGGTATTTTGGGTTCTCATAACGGTGCCAACACTTCTCCGCACTAAAAATTATTAATATAGACCCAAGTCGGCATTTTGAGAATTTTGGGCACGTTTCCGAATTGGCTTTAATTTGGTGTTTTGTATTCCCATTTGCTGTCAAATTTCATTACCAAAAATATCAATATTGATCTCCGATTTTTTATACCCCCATATAACCGTAGCCCCACTATTAGGTATTTTGAGAATTTCAATTATCTTTTTCCGGTATATTCAAGGTCCTATCATAACCTTGAAGCCGCCATAAATTTTAGATATTTTGGTTGTCATCCTCATGGTGGAGGATATAAAAATTTCGATTTTACTTGTTACAATTCTTTTTCTATTTTTTTATAAGGTCTTAATTAATATACAAATTTCGTTTCTATTTTATCTCTAGTAATTTTGTTTTAAATATAATTCCTTCTCTCAGATGTCATCTGGAAAATGTTGTCATTTCTATTGTTACTGCCCCTCTTACAAAATAGATACAACAACATCTAACGTCATTGCTAGCCATTATTATTATTATATTGTTGTAGTTGAAGTAACGGCGAATCATTCAAAGTTCACACCCAACCCACCCAATTTTCTATATAATATTTATGCACACAGAGAAACTATTTTTTATTGAAACCATTTCATATCAAAATAAAAAAATGAAATTATACTGGAATTTTTGAATCAATTAGTGTCGCAATTTTCATTTAATTCT
The DNA here is from genome assembly GCF_032173495.1 of Musca vetustissima. Taxonomy (NCBI): domain Eukaryota; kingdom Metazoa; phylum Arthropoda; class Insecta; order Diptera; family Muscidae; genus Musca; species Musca vetustissima. Next base: position 28,641 of record NW_026880310.1, read on the forward strand.
TAGCTGGAAAGAATTTCATTTCTCTGTGAAAGTTTAAAATTTTCTTTTCAGTGTAGTCGATTTTTTTCTTTTTAATTTTGAAAAATATATATCCTTTCTCCTATCATCAGCAGTACACTTCACTAGCTAGCTAGTTACACGTACATACACACATAGCTGCATATAAAATTAATGCATGTGTATGTATGTTTGCAGTAGTAGTTTTCGCCCATATATTATGGCAAATGAAAAATGCCAATGTAGATGAGAGTGCGAGTGAGGGAGTAGGTGGATCGGTGGGTGGGTGGCTGGCTGATAGTATAAAATAGGTTGAATGCACATTTGCATGCTAAATGACCCATGTGTGAGTGAGGGAGCCTTGTATGTTGTTGTGCTTGTGTATGTGTGTGTGTGAGTTTTGTAAAATAATAGCTTTTGCTTTTGTGTCTGGCAATTAATTTTAAATTTTCTTATTAAAAACATTATTTGAATTTTAAGTGCTTTAAATATTTCATGTTGCTGGCTGTTGTGCTGCTGCTACTGATGTTGTTGTTGGTTCGGTTGGTTGGTTGGATGGTTGTTTTTGGTTGCCCTAGCTATCCGGTACATGTTACAATGAACAACAGTATGGTTACTATCGTTGCCATTTGTTGTTTGTTCGTCAGTCAGTCAGCCACATTGTCCGTCCGTTAGTCGGTCCTTCCGTCCGTTGTTGCTTGCTACCGAAGTGCTGTGTTGTTCCAGTTGTAATGAGTTTTCATTAATGAAAATCATGTAATATCCCAAACATATATCTATACATATTTATAGAGTATGTTCAGCATGTGGATATTGAGAAATACACACACACAGCTATGCACACTTATTACAAATTTCATTCTTTGGTTAGTAAACTTTGAATATATTGTATGAGCCTTGTATGAGAATATGTGAGTGCGAGTGTGTATGTGTGCTTGTGTAAAAACTTAATCTCTTTGAGTTTGGAGAATATTTCAGTTTATTGACCTTCTTTCATTTCACAATGCCAATTAATGACAATTTTCCCCAAAAAGAACAAAGAAAACTATAATATTTATGAAATAACTAAGAAGACAATGACAATTTAAGATAAAATTGAAATATTAATAATAATTGTATTATTATAAAATGCATTATTATATTCTGGGATTTTAATATTATTAATAGAATACATATACTTGAATTTTACCTGTAAGTGCGATGATCATTTGAATGATTTTTAAGTCAGTTTTTTCTCTTTTAGTCGAGCTTAATGATCGAAGTTTTGCAATGAAAAGGAAAGCCAGGAGAAGAACTTACGAACCCCCTATTATGATAATAATTTTGTAAATAATGATTCTTATTTCCTAAACTTACATTGAAGTATGCTTGAATTCGTATTAAAAAATATCTCCAATATTTAAAATTTTAGTTAGAAAAACTTTATTTGTTTCAAAATACAATTTACTACATACCGTCAATATCAATTTGTGATTTCTTAAGAAAGTCTATAAAAAAACTTACCTAAAAAGAGAAGAAAAAAAATTAAATGAAAACGATTAGTTAGTTGAAATTAAATTTTGAAATCATTCAATCAAATTGAGATAAAAAATCTTTAAAATACCACAAAGCAAATAAGAGCTTCAATTTAATTTCAACAACTTCATTTTAATGATTTTCGTTAAAGACCAATTCTCGGTAAAAGCAGTTAAAATTTAAATATAGCAACAACATCGAAACGAAAATTACAGAGAAAAAGACTACATTTCCGTTTCCTTAATGGCGCAACAACGCTGCCATACAACATAAATCACAAAGGCACACAAGCGTAGTTACGCACACACATACACAAGCACACCGAATTTTATTACAATCACAAATTACAATGGCTATAAATTTTAAATTCAATTTAAAATGGTTATAAATTTGAAAGTGGCTGTCACTAAAATTTAGTTCAAAATTAAAAAGGTCAGTTCTTTTTGAAAGAAAAAAAATATATTTCAAATTATGTTCTAAAAATAAATTAAATTAAAAATTTCGAAAATCATATTAAAATAAAATATATAAAATATTATTGAATAAGAATTCTAAAATATTCTTTATTGATAACAGTAACTGATAAAATACATTTTTTAATTTTGCTAAAATCTTTGAAAGTAACTAAAATAATTTTGAAACGAATTTGAATTTAAAAGTAACTGTCACTAAATTTTATTTTGAAAAATCACTGAATTCTTTAAGTTAAAAAAGATTTAATTAAAAAAATAAAAATAAATTATGTTTAAATTTTTGAAAATCACATTAAAGGATATTTGAACAATTCTGATATATTTTTCCATTTGATTGGATTTTTTAATATGCTTCAAAAATATTTGAGAGTAAAAAAATATTTGTTTGTGTTATTTCCACCTTGGTACAAAGAAATTACTTTGTTACATGATATTATTTTGTGTGAAAATAAAATATATTTATTATTGATTGTTATTTTGTAATTGAAATTCCTCAATCATTTCAATATTGCTAAAATAAAACCTAATGGAAATTCTCCTTAAATGAAAAATGTTGTTTAAAGGCAAATGAATATTCTGAATTTTCCTTACTTTCCTTCTGCTTTTGGCGCTGTTTGGCATTAATCAATTTAAAAGATTTTTTTTTGCTCCAACATTAAAACCGCCAAGTTTTTTTTTGGCTGCTAGCCATAAAGAGAAGTAAGTGAATTTCGAGGTATACATTTCACATATTTTATGTACACGTGCAATGAAAAACCTACACACACACAAGATATCTACAATGTATGCTTAGCCCAATTGGGTAACGGAACTAGTTGAGTATTAAATTAA
>NW_026880311.1:0-30571 GCF_032173495.1 Musca vetustissima
AAGAAGCGTACCACTTCGGTTCGTCCAATAGCAGCGGTGCAAATAACAGAGTCTGAGACGGAATCCGTAACTGGGGGTTCAAGCATGTCCTCCAGTGCCAACATCCGACTATCCGAACCCGTAACTGCGGGTTTGAATCGTGTTCACCTATCAGAATCCGTAACTGCGGGTTCTTCGTCGACCAGTTCTGTATCCAGGCCAGATCCCATAACTGTGGGTGACTTGGTATTTGTTCGATGATCGGAGTCCGTATCTGCGGGCTCCTCGAATTTATACAGAAATTGTTGTCGCGTCTGCAATCGCCGGCACTCGCTTGGTGCGTGCAGAGATTTTCTCGCCATGTCCGTGCAAGCACGTATTCATATCGTAAATATAAAGCGGGACTGCACACGCTGCCTGGCCAAATGGCATCAAGCCAATGACTGTCATAGTCAAAAAGTGTGTTTGAAGTGTGGAAGTAGACACAACACACTATTACACAAAGATTCGGCGGATAGCGGCCATGTAACTAAAATGTCCGTCCGTTCTCGTGGAAACATAAGGTGTTGTCCGTATCGCAGTCCGATGTCAGGTCCGAGATTTAGATCAGATTCAACATCGTCCGCTGATAATCGACCAATCGCCAATTTTTGTAGTAACTCACTCGGGCCATTGCCCTTCCAACAGGTGTCGATAATTATCCCCCAGTCTCATCATGTCGGTCCTTCAATTCCAATTCATGCAGTATTGGATCCTTGTGGTAGGCAAAGCCAAAATAATCCGAATTAATAAGTTAGAACGGAATAACGGTACATTTAAAGTAGATATTTTATCCAATGTTAAAAATGGTATTTTTTGGCTATAAAATCGCATGGTCGTGTGCATTCTGTGAATATATTATTATAGAATTTTGTCCATTTTTGATATATAGTATTGGTATTTAATTAAATTGAATAGTTATATAACCCATAAGTTATTTTAATTTAGGTGTTTCGGGCTAAATATATCTAAGGTCCGTTTTTTTTAAATTCCTTCAATTAAGATAGGGCTTCCATATAGAGTGCAGTCGAGTTCAGCGTTGGTTTTTTTTTTATTTTATTTTATTTTTTTTGAGTGTCTGTCTAGAACATCATACTAATTTTTTTCCTGCGACTCTCGGATTTATGGCAATTTTTTGAAAAAATGCCATTTTGGTGTAGGAAGCTTTTTTTCATATACCACCGAACAATAGCATTGGTGTAACAATCATATATACACGGTTTTACCACATTACAACAAAATTTCGTCATTAATGATTAAAATAAAATTTCGTCATTAACACCAAACATCAACTTATACGAATAAGGCCTGTCTACCTTACATGCAATATTCGATGTTTAGAATGTATATTGCACATTTCATACCAACTGGTTTTGAAAAAGTTGAAAATTAATAGTTCCGATCGGACACTTTTCGAAGAAAGGAAGGAACGTATCATTAATGATTTGAAGGAAGAAATGCACATTATTGTTAACACAGTATCCGGATCAACAAACGATGGCAATACAGCTAGGTGTTTTTTTTTTTTTGGCAACCTGGCTTGGCATCGTCGGCAACTGGCGTTGATGAAAAATTAATTAAAAATGTTAGTATCATCCTTTCAACCATGTCCTGTGGATATGCTATTAATGCAGAGGCATTTAAATTACTTACTGAGGAAACATTTATTCTTTTCGTGGAATTATATCCTTGGTTCTATATGCCTTCAAGCATACACAATATATTAGTGCATGGAGCTGATATAATTAAATGTGCAGCTTTTCCCATTGGAATGTTGTCTGAAGAAGCCATGGAATCCAGAAATAAGGACTTTTGGAACTACAGGGAACTCTACACCAGAAAAATGAGTCGTAAGGAAACAATGAGGGATCTTTTCAATAGGTTGCTATTTTCTTCTGATCAAAAAATATCATGTTTGTCGTAGTACATCTCTTAACCATCGATATAGTGAGCCACCATCTGAAGAAGTCCTTAAACTACTGGAGGATCCAATTCAGATCAAACTGAATGTGATTAGTATTTAATAAGTAATGCCTAAATTTTATAATATATATATATATGCAAAATTTAATTATTTATATTAAATAATACACATAAATTATCCACAAAAAAGAAATATCTAAATTTATACCTTCCAATAATAATTAATTTACTAATTTTAATTATTTAATTAATTAATATTTAATAAAAAAAATTTCGAAAATTCACGAAATTTTATGTATAAATAGAAAAAAGGCATCATTTCATATAATGAAGTGCCTGATAAAAGGGTTACCTTGATAGGGTAAATTATGTAATCAATATTACATTCATTATTGTATTTAATAGAATTAAACTTTTTCTAAAAGTATTAAAAACTTTTGTGCATCGTACACCAAAATATATTTATTCAAAAGATAAGCTAATTAAGCTACTGGGCCCATACCCCATTTACAAAGGTTCTAATCCTTTTCTTTTTAATTTTTAATAATTCATCAAAAATTATATTTTTAGCTATTTTGATAATAGGAACTTTAATTGCTATCTCCGCAAACTCTTGAATAGGAGCCTGAATAGGTTTAGAAATTAATTTGTTAGCTAATAAGAGATAATAAATTTATCCCCCTAACCCAAAATAAGAGATAATAAATTAATATCATTACAGAAGCATCTTTAAAGTACTTTTTAACCCATTAATAAATTTCCATTAGCTTCTTCAAGTTTAATTGGTGCGTTTTTTTATTTGCAGTAATTTTAGTATTCATATTTAATATATTTAAAATTTTTATATCAATCAATTATTTTCATTACATGAAAAAAGTATTAAATTTGAAAAAGGTGGATTACCTCCATTTTTAGGATTTCTTCCAAAATTATTTGTAATCCAGTTACTTACTATAAATAATCAATTATTTTTATTGACTTTTTTAGTAATAATGACCTTAATTACTTTATATTTTTATATACGATTATGCTATATTGCTTTCATATTAAATTATTGTGAAATAACTGAATAACATTTTCATATTATAAATCATCAAATATAAGGCTTTTATTAATTTTTTCTTATATTTCAACTTTCGGGCTATTTTTAACTTATTCCTTATATTTCTTTTTTTAAGGCTTTAAGTTAAATAAACTAATAGCGTTCAAAGCTATCAATATAAGAATAATCTTTTAAGCCTTAGTAAATTTATTACTCCTTTAGAATTGCATTCTAATATCATTATTGACTATAAAGCTAATTGATTAAAGAGAATAATTCTCATAAATAAATATAAAATCTGTTGCCTAAACTTCAGCCATTTAATCGCAACAATGGTTATTTTCTACTAATCACAAAGATATTGGTACTTTATATTTTATCTTTGGAGCATGATCTGGTATAGTAGGAACTTCATTAAGAATTTTAATTCGAGCTGAATTAGGACACCCTGGTGCTCTAATTGCTGATGATCAAATTTATAATGTTATTGTAACTGCTCATGCCTATTATAATTGTAGGATTTGGAAATTGATTAGTTCCTTTAATATTGGGAGCTCCTGACATAGCATTTCCTCGAATGAATAATATAAGTTTCTGACTTTTACATCCTGCTTTAACTCTATTATTAGTTAGAAGTATAGTAGAAAAGGGAGCTGGTACAGGATGAACTGTTTACCCACCTTTATCTTCAATTATTGCTCATGGAGGAGCTTCTGTTGATTTAGCTATTTTCTCTCTTCATTTAGCTGGAATTTATAATTGTAGGATTTGGAAATTGATTAGTTCCTTTAATATTAGGAGCTCCTGACATAGCATTTCCTCGAATGAATAATATAAGTTTCTGACTTTTACATCCTGCTTTAACTCTATTATTAGTTAGAAGTATAGTAGAAAAGGGAGCTGGTACAGGATGAACTGTTTACCCACCTTTATCTTCAATTATTGCTCATTGAGGAGCTTCTGTTGATTTAGCTATTTTCTCTCTTCATTTAGCTGGAATTTCTTCAATTTTAGGGGCAGTAAATTTTATTACTACTGTAATTAATATACGAGCTACTGGTATTACATTTGATCGAATACCTTTATTTGTTTGATCAGTTGTAATTACTGCTTTATTACTTCTTCTTTCATTACCTGTATTAGCTGGAGCTATTACTATTATTATTGGACATCCAGAAGTATACATTTTAATTTTACCTGGATTTGGAGTAATCTGTTCTTTAGGAATAATTTATGCTATACTAGCAATTGGTGTTTTAGGATTTATTGTCTGAGCTCACCATATATTTACAGTTGGAATAGACGTTGACACTCGAGCTTATTTTACTTCAGCTACAATAATTATTGATGTACCTACAGAAATTAAGATTTTTAGTTGACAAGCTACATTATACGGAACTCAATTAAATTATTCTCCAGCTATTTTATGAGCTCTAGGATTTGTATTCTTATTTACTATAGGAGGATTAACAGGAGTTGTTTTAGCTAATTCTTCTGTTGATATTATTTTGACACATATTATGTAGTTGCTCATTTCCACTATGTTCTTTCTATAGGAGCTGTATTTGCTATTATAGCCGTATTTGTGCACTGATATCCATTATTTACTGGACTAACTTTAAATAACAACTATTAAAAGTCAATTTGTTATTATATTTATTGGTGTAAATCTAACATTCTTCCCTCAACATTTCTTAGGATTAGTCGGAATACCTCGACGATATTCAGATTATCCAGATGCTTATACAGCATGAAATGTAATTTCAACTATCGGATCAACAATTTCATTATTAGGAATTTTTATATTTATTCTATATTATCTGAGAAAGTTTGGTATCACAACGACAAGTAATCTTTCCAATTCAATTAAATTCATCAATTGAATGATTACCAAATACTCCACTTGCTGAACACAGATATAAGGAATTGCCTTTATTAGTTAATTTCTAATATGGCAGATTAGTGCAATGGATTTAAGCTCTATATATAAAGTATTTTACTTTTATTAGAAATTAATGTCAACATGAGCAAATTTAGGTTTACAAGGTAGTTCTTCTCCATTAATAGAACAATTAATTTGTTTTTTCATGATCACGCATAAATAATTTTAGTAATAATTACTGTTTTTGAACTGTTTTGAACTATTTTTTCCCTTCTTTACGACTTTTATATTTATTAGATGAAATTAATGAACCTTCAGTAACTTTAAAGACTATTGGACACCAATGATATTGAAGTTATGAATATTCAGATTTTAATAATGTAAAATTTGATTCTTACATAATTCCTACAAACGAACGGATTCCGTTTATTAGACGTAGACAATCGAGTAGTTCTTCCTATAAATTCTCAAATTCGGATTGTAGTAACTGCAGCTGATGTAATTCATTCATGAACTGTTCCAGCTTTAGGAGTAAAGGTTGATGGAGCACCTGGACGACTAAACCAAACTAATTTTTAATTAATCGACCTGGATTATTTTATGGTCAATGTTCAGAAATTTGTGGAGCAAATCATAGTTTTATACCAATTGTTATTGAAAGTATTCCTGTAAATTACTTTATTAAATGAATTTCTAAGAATAATTCTTCATTAGATGACTGAAAGCAAGTACTGGTCTCTTAAACCATTTTATAGTAAATTAGCACTTACTTCTAATGAAAAAATTAGTTAAAATATATAACATTAGTTTGTCAAACTAAAATTATTAATTTATTAATATTCTTTAATCCCTCAAATAGCACCTATTGGCTGATTAAGTTTATTTATTATTTTTTCAATTACTTTTGTAATTTTAAATGTAATGAATTACTACTCATATATTCCTTCAATACCTAAATCAAATTTAAATAATAAAACTTATTCAACAAAGTCATTGAACTGAAAATGATAACAAATTTATTCTCTGTGTTCGACCCTTCGTCAAGTATTTTTAATTTATCTTTTAATTGATTAAGGACTCTTATAGGAATTTTAATAATTCCATCTATATACTGATTAATACCATCTCGATATCACATTTTTTGAAATAATATTTTATTAACTCTTCAAAATTTCCACTAACATACCATTTGATAAAGGGTCCTTTAATCTGTCCGTCAATTGCACCACAGAGTCGTAAAAGCTATCGAAACTCTCACCTTGCTTCTGTTTACGGTCCCTGATTAATTCCCTGATGTCAACGTCAGAACGGGAATCACTATACTGCTGTTTCAATGCCATACACAAATCATTCCAAGAGACCCTGGAAACTGATCTGTGATATCTCCAAAACCAGTCAGCAGCTTTGGCTTCAAAAAGAGAACTCGCATTTCGACAGAGTAAATCAAAGTCCCCTTGAAGTGTTTGTACCGTTAGGGCCTTGACTCTATATATGAAATTCTCTACACTCAAACCATTCGGACTACCTGAGAATTTTATTTTCCAATTGGACATAATATGTAAGACCTTATCAGGTCTTGATGACAAATCTGATGACAGTGAGTTGTTAGAAGTGGATGGTCCAGAACGGCTAACGTTTAAATTTACATTACCCTGAGAGTGATTGTGAGATAATCCTAACATCTCCCGAAAAGTTTGTTCCTCAACTGCAGGCAAGGTATGCATCTGCCTAGATGGGGTGTTATGAATATTCGACGGTGGAACAACACCTACTGAATTACTCGGACCATTTAGGTTAAGTCCCTCAAACTTGGACTCAATTGTACTCTGAACAATTTGCGAAATCTGATCTCCTAATCTAGTCAACAAACTTTCTTGCTGTGCAGACACGATAGATCTGACCATTTCCTGTAGGTCACTAGGACGTATGCTAATGTTATTGTCAGCGACATCACCACTTTGATGCACATTAGCTGCACTACTGGACTGTTCACCACTAGGTTTATTACCTACTGGCTGAACTGATGTGGATCTGGATCTAGTAGTAATCCCGGATGTACTAGGGTTGGAGGGTTCACTAAACAACCTAGCATTACACACGGGGCAATAGGGTCTAATCTTCTCACATTTTGATAGGCATGCCTTATGAAAGGTATGACCACAATTTGTTCTAAAGAATTGCGTTTTCACATTAATTAATGAAGAGCATGCTCCACATATTGGGTTATTTTGCCCCGATACTTCCTGAACAGCATCCTCACTACCTTGTTCAACTGACATTTTGTATAAATCAATTAAAATCCTGCAGACGAAAAAAAACAATGGACTACGATTGTAATCGAAAAAAAAGAAATATAATTTATTATATAATTATTATTTACTCGTTTCGCCTATACAAAAGAATCCTTATAGCCATAAGCAATTCAGTACCACACGAAAAAAATAAGTTTCAACCTCCAACTTAGAAAAATAATAAATCAAATACACGAAGCTGAATATGATATTAAATCTAAAATATATAGGAATTTTGAACGAACTCAACTAGTATATCCGAGCTCTCTAAATATTCAACCATATCCTACAAACAAAAGTTTCAAAGAATGAAATGCAAAAAAAAAAACACAAAATAAGTTCGAGGTTAATTGGAAATCGAGTTCAAATAAACAAAAAATCAATTTAAAACTTTAGACAACTCTAAGCATAATCTATAACCAATCTGATTATAAAAAAATAAAAAATGTTATATAAAGTTATATAAAAAATGTTATATATCAAATAGAAAATTTTAAAAATAAAGAACAAAAAGACTAAAAATTATTAATACTTTCGAAATGCATTCAATTTGGTAATTCAATTGACTAGAAGCAAACAGAACAAATATATAGGGATATGGTGGTCACTATAGGATATTCCTACCATAAATGAATTCCAACCAGTTCCTAGTACTTTAGAATAAGGAGAGAATCGGCAGAACGGAGGAAAATAAGTTAAAAAAACACTACTAAATTAAAATAAAACTTTTGTGAAGCCGAACATATGTGACAATAAGTCAGATGGAAAAAAATAGAAAGTTAATTTTCGGGCCCCACGTTGGGCGCCATTTATAATTCTGTAGAATATAACTGATATTAATGATGGTTGATATTGTTGTTGAGAAATATATTGAATGATATGCACGCATAAATACAGTCATTTGCTCGTCGGAGGTGGGGTTCCAATTTTTATCAATATTCCTCTACCATCTGGCTACGCGAACTATACATTATTTGCTTGCAATTAAAGATGTTGTTAATTATGAAAAATCTATATTAAAATCGTAAGTGGGAAACGGAAGGCACTGCATACACATATAAGAAGTTTGGACACAAAGTTGCAAGAAGAGGAAACGCACATGAACCCAAATGTTGCAGAGCATATTGATGTTGTGGTGCCAAAGATAAGTTGAGTTGCAACCCCTACTGCAACAAGAAAACCTTCGTCTACATCAGAGAGGTTTCAAAGAGATATTTTGATCTTTTTATTCACAACACCTGATTATGCATTTATTCATATTAAATTAAAACATGTTTAACTATTACTCTTAAAAAACAAAATAAAAAATTATGTAAGATAAAACAATCCATATTAATAGTAATCTAAATCTCATTGATTACGTGCTTTGTTGATATGTTACCTCGTAGAAAGTACTTTCTCAAAGATAAATTTACAGCCACAACAGCTTAATGGTGAAAATATGCATTACATGAGAGGTAGAAATAAGTGAGATGTAAGAGACTGTGATGATTGGCTGCATCATACATGTTACGTCGTTAAAAGTTTGATGGACGAGTTTGCATCAAACAATAATTTTGTTTGGAGATTTTGTATGTCGGCAACCGTAACTTTTGAATACGAACATAACTACACACACAAGGCTATTTTAAATGTGATCTGTTATGATCATTAATAAATTTGTAATTTGGTGGAAAATTTGTAATTTGTGTGTGTAGTAGCTAATGCTTCGAAACCAAAAGCAACGGAATTATTATTTTTGTTGTTGTTTTTTTCTTTTTCGTTTCTTTCTTCTAAAACTCTATTGCAAGGAGTAAATCACTAATTCAATTTTATGCAAAACTTGCATTTTTTAAAAGGACATAACACTCGTAAATAATTTGTTTCATTATGATTTCCATAATATTTTCTGAACAAATTTAAATATTTTTTTTTTCCTTTTTGTTTTTTGCAACCTATAAGAGAGTTGGGGGTCTTGTTCATTCTAGGAGCGATCTGTAGGTTTCTTCTTCCTGTGGCACAGCGGCTCGTGTTCTTCTTTCTGTGGAAGAGATGCAGGTCTTCTTCTTCCTTTGAAAGAGCTGCAGATATTCTGCTTCCTTCGAAAGGGCTGGATGTGTTCTGTTTCCTAAAGGCGAGCTGGAGGTATTCTGCCTCCTATAACAGTGCTGCAAGTATTATTCTTCCTGTGGAAACGCTGGAAGGCATTATTTTTCCTATGGAAGAGTTGCAGGTATTCCTCTTCCTTTAAAAAACTGCAGATATTCTGCTTCCTTTGAAAGAGCTGGAGATCTTGTTCTTTCTATAGGAAAGCTAGAGGTATTATTCCTCTTATAGCAGAGCTCCAGGTATTCTTCTTCCTGTGAAACAGCTGCAGGTATTATTTTTTCTATGGAAGAGCAGAAGGCATTCTTCTTTCGAAAGGAGAGCTGGATGAATTCTTCCGCATATAGCAGAGCTGCAAGTATGCTTTTTCCTATGGAAGTGCTGCAGGTATATATATTCCTATAGAAGATATTGAGGTATTCTTTTTCTTATGGCAGAGCTGCATCTATTTTTTCCTATGGAAAAGCTGGAGGTATTCTTCTTTCTATGGAAAAGCGGCAGGTATTCTTCTGCCTGTGGAAGAGCTGCTGGTATATATCTTCCTATAGAGGATATGCAGGTATCCTCCTTATGGCAGAGCTGCATCTATTTTTTGTTCATATGGAAGAGCTGGAGGTATTCTTCTTTCTATGGAAAAGTTGCAGGTATTCTTCTTCCTGTGGAAGAGCTGCTGGAATTATTCTTCCTATAGGAGAGCTGCATGAAATGTTCTTCCTATAGAAAAGCTGGAGGTATTTTCCTTCATATAAGAGAGCTGTAGGTATTCTTCTTCCTGTAAAAGACCTGCAGGTATTCTTCTTCCTATGGAAGAGCTGCAGGTATTATTCTACCTTTGAAAGGGCCGCTGGAATTCATCTTCCTGTGGAAGAGCTGCAGAAGTCTTCTTCCTATGGAAGAGCTGCATGCATTCTTCTTCCTGTGAAAGAGCTGTAGGTTTCCTTCATTCTTTGGCATAGCTGCAGCTACTCTTCTTCCTATGGAAGCGCTCAAGGTATTATTTTTCCTTTGAAAGAGTTGTGTCTTATTCCTATGGAAGAGCTGCAGGTATTATTCTTTCTTTGAAGACTTGGAGGTATTCTTCTTCCTATAGGAGACCTGCATATAATTTTTTCCTATAGAAAAGCTGAAGGTATTTCTATTCCTATAAGAGCGCTGGAGATACCCTTCTTCCTAGAAGCGAACTGTAGGTTTCTTCTTCCTGTGAAACAGCTGCGGGTATACTTCTTCCTATGGAAGACTTGGAGGAAATCGTCTTCCTATGATATTATTCTTCCTATATGAGAGCTGCATGTAATTTTCTTTCTAGAAGAGCTGGAGTTCTTCTTCTTAATAGAGGAGAACTTTATTAATTCTTCTTTCAGTTGAATGGCTGCAGGTATTTTTCTTCCTTTGGAAGAGCTGCAGCAATTATTCTTCCTATGGAAGAGCTGTAGGAGTCTTCTTCCTGGAAGCGCTGCAAGTATTCTTCTTCCTGTTGAATAGCTGCAGGAGTCTTCTTCCTGTAAAAGAGCTGTAGGTATTTTTCCTCCAGGTATTTTTTCTTCTTCCTATACGAGAGCTGCATATAATTTTCTTTCTAGAAGAGCTGGAGTTCTTCTCCATCCTAGAAGAGAACTGTAGGTATTATTATTCCTGTTGAGAGGCTGCAGGTATTCTTCTTCCTGTGGAAGAGCTGATTGCATTCTTCATCCGAAAGGAGAACTGGATGTATTCATCCGCATATAGCAGAGCTGCAAGTATTCTTCTTCCTGTGGGAGCGCTGCAGATACTCCTCTTCCTCTGGAAGAGCTGCATGTATTTTTCTTCCTTTGAAGGAGCTGCAGGAATTCCTCTTCCTATGGAAGGACTGGAGGCATTCTTCTTCCTGTACGAGAGCTGCATGTAACTTTCTTCCTAGAAGAGCTGGAGGTCTTCTTCTTCCTAGAGGAGAACGGTATGTATTCTTCTCCCTGATGAAGAGCTGCAGGTATAATTTTTACTGTGGAAGATCTGCATGTATTCTTCTTCCTATGGAAGAGCTTGAGGTGTTATTCTTTCTTTGGAAGAGCTGTAGGCATTCCTCTTCCTGTGGAAGAGGTGCAGGAGTCTTCTTCTGTGGAAGAGCTGCAGGAATTCTTCTTCCTATGGAAGAGTTGCAGGTATTATTCTTTATTTGAAAGAGTTGCAGGAATTCTTCTTCCAGAGGAAGAGCTGCAGTAGTCATTTTTATGCTGCAGAAATTGTTCTTCCTGTAGAAGCGCTGCAGGTATACTTCTTGTGAACGAGCTGGAGGTGTTCTTCTTCATGTAGAAGAGCTGTAGGTATTATTTTTCCTGTGGAAGCACTGTTCATATTCTTCTTCCTGTGGAAGAGCTGCAGGTATTCTTCTGCCTAGAGGAGAACTGTAGGTATTTTTCTAATTAAGGAAGAACTGCAGGAGTTATATTCCTGTGACAGAGCTGCAGGTATTCTTCTTTCTGTGGAAGAGATGTAGGTCTCCTTCCGTAGAAAGAGCTGCAGTTATCCTGCTTCCTTTGATAAAGCTAGAATTATTGTTCTCCTATAGTAGATCTGCACGTTGTAGGCATTCTTCTTCTTGTGGAAGAGCTGTTGGTATTCGTCTTCCTTTGGAAGACCTGAAGGAATTCTTCTTCCAATACGAGAGCTGCATGTAATGTTCTTCCTAAAAGAGCTGGAGGTCTTCTTCTTCCTAGAGGGGAACTGTAGGTATTCTTCTTCCTGTGGAAGCGCTGCAGGTATTTTCCTTCCTTTGGAAGATCTGCATGTATTCTTCTTCCTATGGAAGAGCTGCATATGTTATTTTTTCTTTGAAAGAGCTGTAGGCACTCATTATTTCTTCTATAGCAGCGCTGCAAATATTCTTCTTTCTGTGGTAGCGCTGGAAGTATTCTTCTTCCTTTAAAAAAGCTGCAGATATTTTGCTTCCTTTGAAAGAGCTGGAGGTTTTCTTCTTCCTATAGGAAAGCTAGAGGTATTGTTCCTCTTATAGCAGAGCTCCAGGTATTCTTCTTCCTGTGAAACAGCTGCAGGTATTACTTTTCTTATGGAAGAACTGGAGCCATTCTTCTTCCGAAAGGACAGCTGGATGTATTCTTCCGCTTATAGCGGAGCTGCAAGTATTCTTCTTCCTGTGGGAGCACTGCAGACACTCTTCTTCCTTTGGAAGAGCTGCGTGTATGTTTCTTCCTTTGAAGAAACTGCTGGAATTCCTCTTCTTATAAGAGAGCTGTAGGCATTCTTCTTCCTATACGAGAGCTGCATGTACTTTTTTTTCCTAGAAGAGTTGGAGGTTTTTTTCTTCCTGGAGGAGAACATTAGGTATTCTTCTTCCTATGGAAAAGCTGCAGGTATTCTTCTTCCTAGAAGTGAACTGTAGGTATTCTCCTAGCTATGGAAGAGCAGCAGGAGTCTTCTTCCCGTTGAAGAGCTATAGGTATTATTCTTCCTGTGGAAGAGCTGCTAGTTTTCTTCTTCCTATGGAGGACCTGAAGGTGTTCTTCTTCCTGTGGTATACTTCTTCCTATACGATAGCTGGATGCAATTCTCTTCTACAAGAGCTGCAGGTATTCAATTCCTGTAGAAGCGCTGTAGGTATTAATCTTCCTGTGGAAGCGCTGCAGGTATAATTTTTCCTGTGGAAGATCTGCATGTATTCTTGTGCCTATGGAAGAGCTTCAGGCGTTATTCTTTCTTTGGAAGAGCTGTAGGCATTCCTCTTACTCTCCTGTAGGAGAGTTGCGTGTAATATTTTTCCTTTAGGAAAGCAGAAGGTAGTTTTATCATATAGGAGAATTGGAGTTCTTCGTCTTCCTAGAGGAGACCTGTAGGTATTCTTCTTCCTGTGAAAGAGTTGAAGGTCTTCTTCTTCCTACGGAAGAGCTGCTGGTATTCTTTTTTCCTATGTTAACCCTGGAGATATTCTTCCTCCTATAGGAGAGCTTCATGTAATTTTCTTTCCTTTCATTGGAGAGCTGTAGGTATTTTTTCCTGTGGTATTCTTCTTCCCGTGGAAGAGCTGTAGCTAATGTTCTTCCCATGGAAAATCTGGAGGTATTCCTCTTTCTGTACGAGAGCTGCATGCATTTTTTTTCCTACAGGAATGCTGGAGGTATTTTTCTTCCTTTAGAAGAGCTGGAGGTCTTCTTCCTAGATGGGAACTGTATGTATTCTTCTTCCTTTAGAAGAACTGCAAGTATTTTTCTTCATTTGAAAGAGCTGCAGATATTCTGCTTCAAAGAGCAGGAAGTATTCTTCTTCCTATAGGAGAGCTGGAGGTATTCTTCCTCCTATAGCAGAGCTGGAAGTCTTCTTCTTCCTAGAGGAGAACTGTAGATATTTTTCTTCCTGCGGAAGAGCTGCTGGTATTCTCCCTCCTTTGGAAAACCTGGAGGTATTCTTCTTCCTGTAGAAGCATTGGAGGTATTCTTCCTGGAGTCCTGGAGGTATTTTTCTTTTTTTAGGAGAGCTGCGTGTAATTTTCTTCCTATAGGAAAGGAGGAGGTAGTTTTTTCAAATAGGAGAATTGGAGGTCTTCCTCTTCTTAGGTATTCTAGGTAGGTGTTCTTCTTCCGGTGAAAGAACTGGTATTTTCCTTTCAATGGAGAGCTGTAGGTATATTTTTCCTGATGAAGAGTTGCAGGTATGCATCTACTTGTGAAAGAGCTGCAAGAATTCTTCTTCCTATTAAAGAGCTGCTTGATAGAGTTGTAGTTATTCTTCTTCCTATAGGAGAGCTGGAGGTATCGTCGTCCTATTCTTCCTGCTGAAGGGATGGAGGTATTCTACTTCCTGCGGAAACGCTGCAGGTATTTTTTTTCCTCTGGAAGAGCTGCAAACATACTTCTTCTATGAAAAAGCTGCAGATATACTTTTTCTATGGAAGAACTGCAAGTATTATTGGTTTTGGTTCTGATATATACTCTTCCTTAAACAATTTTTTTGTACTTAACAAAATTAACAAAAAACAAAAAAATTAATTAACTAAAAAACTTCACTGAATTAAACATTTTTTAAGCATATTCTGATTATTATCACTAATGTATATATATATATATATATATATATGGGTTAAAATAAAATAAAAATCTTGCAAGGCAGAGATGAGTTAGGTAATCTTTCTTTTGGGTCCCTACAAAATTTGAAAGTGGAAAAGGTTGGCGTGAGTTGGAGATGAACCTTATAACATCTAAAGGGTACAATATAGCGAATTTAGAGCATTGTTATTGCTTTTTATTTCTCATATTCAGTCAAGTGGGGTATTTTTTAGTTATTTTGACTGATTTGCTCCTGTTTTTAATAATGGCATAAATAGTATTATATAGTATCAAGGAATTCTATAATAAAATAATTCTTTACAAAATTATGTCAAAGGAGAAAGAAAAGAACTCCCCAAAACCGACTAGCTAGCAAATTAAAGGGTCCCATCGTCTCTTTTCTATTCGGCATTCCGGACCTATTAACAGTCCTGATAAGTATTCTTCAATAGTAGCCCGCCGTTCTTAACCCTTTCAGTGTTTTTGTCGAATATATTCGACATTTAAAATTACTCTCTTTCTTTGAGATTTTTCGGTTATCCTATGTACCGTTACAATTGATGTTTTTATTTTGGCTGAAAGATAGACAAAACTGTCCGAGGTTTAAAATAAGAATTGATTTTTTTCTAAACTCTTTGCCTTTATATGATTTTTAATACAAAATTTTAGATTTTTATTCCTACAAAAACTTTTTATGACACTGAAAGTGTTAAACCAAATGACTACAATTATTGGGAGAAGAAGAATACCTACATTTCTCCTTTAGGAAAATGAAGACCTCCAAAAAGAAGACCTTCAAAAAGAAAAGAGGAAACATAAATTGTACAGTTTAGTGAACTGTACGTGTGGTTTATTTTGGAGTTAGATAAATGATTTTATTAGTTCAAAGAAATTTTTACAGAGAGTATCATAAAAATAAAGAATGATAGGGAACTCCAATCGCCATCGCACACACTAAGTAAGAATGCTTACTATACAGGTCCTTTCAGGAACCAGGTGAAAGATGCGATTGAGAAATTTTCTGCGCGATACGCAGATCTGACAGCAAAGTCAGGAGAGTCAAAAAGAGCTTCGACTCTGACTCTAAATGAGTTTCCAGGGGCATGTGCTCCTCCTGCTTACTCTGACCAACGAATAGCTGTCCCATTAATGCCGTCGACCTCAAACCAGCCCGTTGAGAGCACAAATGATGGCGGGAACAAAGGCCATAGGAATCGTGATTCAGCTTCATACTTGGTATCGCGTTTCAAATACGCCCTAAACGATCTAGAGATATTCTGAATGAAGCAGATGAAAAGGATATCTCTAGGGAAGAAGTTCGAGAAGTGTTTTACACGGCTCAGAAGAACTACTTCGAGTATTCCAAAGAGTTCGGTGAAGATGAAGAGACTGAACTCTTCTATACATTAAATGATAGGTACCTAACGATGCCTAGGAAAGAGACCAAACCAATGTCTCTCCCATTTACGCTTCCATCCATAGAGATACCAATGTTCAATGGAAAAATGGAAGAATGGGAATCATTTAGGGAATTGTTTCAACAATTGGTAATAGAGCTGCCAATAACAAAAACACAAAAAATGGAAAATATCGAAATTGCCCGCCACGGAAGAATATTTTGAAACGGCGTGGAATATATTGAAGGAACATTACTCAAATAAAAGAGCTACAACCCCAATATATTTCAGGTCTATACTAGATGCTCCCTACGTATCGTTTAATTCACAAAGTGTGAAGAAATTTGTAGATACGGTAGGAGATAGCTTACAAGCTTTAGAAGCGACACGAATCGATGCAGAAGAATTGTATCAAGGATTCGTGTGTTATGTACTGCAGAGGAAGCTGGATGAAAATTTAAGAATCCAGTTTGAGCAGTCTTTAGGAGCGCAGAAACAGCTTCCAAAAGTTGACAGCCTAATGAAATTTTTGAAACAGATGCAATTTTCGTTAGAAGCGAGTCAACAGTTTTCTGGGAATTACAATAGGCAAAAGTCCAGTGACCCAAGTTCCAAGCAGTCTTTAGGAGCGCAGAAACAGCTTCCAAAAGTTGACAGCCTAATGAAATTTTTGAAACAGATGCAATTTTCGTTAGAAGCGAGTCAACAGTTTTCTGGGAATTACAATAGGCAAAAGTCCAGTGACCCACGTTCTAGATGGGGGGATCTATCAAGAACGCAATCACAAAATGTGAAAGAAATGCGTCCTGATGGAAATGCGAAGGGGCAGTATAACCCGAGGGAAAAATGTTCGCTCGGATGCTCTGTTGGTCATGCGTTTAATAGATGTTCCAAATTTCGCGTCCTTCCCGTGGATAAAAAATGGAACATTGTGTTGGAAATTCGAACACAACTCTTTATTACACAAAGAAAAAGTTTGCTCAAAAAGTACTGTAGTGAACAATAGGCAAAGAAATAATGTATGCATATTGTTGTCTACAGCCACTGTCTTAGTGAAGGACAATGCAAATAGATGGATAAATTGCAGAGCTTTGCTAGACAGTGGATCTCAGGTTTGTCTAATGACGGAATCGTTAAAAGACAAACTTAAGTTGTCTGGTACAAAATCGGATACAGAAATTGAGGGTTTGTCCTGAAATAAGTCTATTTGCCAAGAAAAGGTAATATAACAATGAAGTCTAAAACTTCAAAATATAAGGCTAATATGGAAGTACTAGTGATACCAACCATATTATCAAATGTACCAGAAACAAAAGTTGTTGCGGAAAAAATTCCTCAAGAAATGGTACTTGCTGTAGCTAAGAGAAGGTTTATGGCATTGAAAAGAAGGTTGTAGCAACAGAAAGTGCGAGGAGTTGTTACAGAAAATAAAAATCCAAAAGCCGAACATCGGATGGTAAACTCGAAGTTCAAAATGCTAAATTTGGATCAATAAGAGAATGGCATAGAAAGAAAGTAAAATAAAAATGCCGACCTCAAAATGCAATATCATGAGTTTCTTAGGAAATACATGGAATTGGGCCACATGAAAGTGGTAAAAAATTTTAAGACAGTAGAAGATGGGTATTATCTACCACATCATTGCGTCCTCAGACCAGAAAGTTCAACTACAAAGTTGAGGGTTGTATTTGACGCGTCATGTAAGACGACAACAGGGTTGTCGTTAAATAATATGTTACATACTGGGCCGAGAGTTCAAGATGAGCTGTTTAGCATTTTACTCAGATTTAGAAAGCATAGGTATGTGTTTTCAGCTGATATTGAAAAAATGTATCGATAAAATATATTTTTTATCAGATAAAAAATACCAATTGATTTATTGGAGATTTAATGCAAATGAAGAGATTAAGACGTTTGCATTAAATACTGTTACATATGGAACAGCATCCGCCCCATATTTAGCGGTAAAATGTCTTCAAAAAATTTCAGATTTTAAGGAAGAATCGCATCCATGGGAATCACTGAAGTGATTTTTACATGGATGACCTCATGACAGGTGGAGATTGTCTCAATCAAGTAATAGAGATGAGGAGGAATATAGAAAATGTATTATTCGAATTTGGTATGCCTTTAAGAAAATGGTGTGCAAATAGCAACCAAATCTTAGAGGGGATAAAGGAAGAGAATATGGAAAAAAGTCTGAATATTGCGAATATTTTATATATTTTTCTTTAAAATATAAGAGCACAGGAAGTGAAACAATTTCAAAGCGCTCAATATTGAGTGAAATAGCGAGATTGTTTGATCCTTTAGGGTTCGTAGGGCCAGTAATAGTAAGTGCAAAAATTTTACTACAGGACCTATGGAAAGAGAAGATAGATTGGGATGATAAAGTTCCGCATGAGGTATATTCGACATGGACGAAAATACGGAAAGAGTTAGTAGAGCTAAATTTAGTAAAAATATGTCGTCACATGATCTGCGTGGATCCAATTAAAGTTGAACTGATAGGATTCGCTGATGCTTCAATGAGAGCATATGGAGCTGTTGTTTATTTAAGATCAACAAACATAAGGGGGGAAGTATCAGTGCGGTTGGGGTCTTCCAAATCGAGAGTAGCACCAACCAAAATACTCACCCTTTCACGGTTGGAACTGTGCGCAGCGGTGTTGTTAGTTGGTTTAATGGATAAAATTAGAGACAGTTTGAAGATGAATGTTGATGGTATGTTTTATTATACCGATTCAACAATTGTTTTAAGTTGGATAAAAATAGATCCTGCGAGGCTGCAAATTTTTGTATCCAATAGAGTAAACGATAAATTGGAGGCACGTGTCCTCTCAACAAAATCCAGCGGATTTATTAGAGGGGTATTTCCTCAAGAAATTATAAACAATAAATTCTGGTTTGAAGGTCCTAATTTTTTAAAGGAAAACTCAATATGAGTTAAGGAGCCTATATTCCTCCTGAAGAAGAAAATTGCAAAGGTGAATGTCGGTGTAAAGAGAATACCAGTTTGGATAGAAATACGCCACCGGAATAAATTTTCGTTTTTTAAGAAATGTCATGGCATGGGTATTAAAATTTATCAATGTAGCCAGGAAGGGTCCTTGGAAGTCATTTGTGACTTATAGAAGGGATGCTCTTCATATGATAATTCGAGACGCACAGAGGGACAACTTTGCGCAAGAAATATCAGCTCTAAAGAAGGGGGAACATATTATAAAATCTTCGCAAATTAGGACGTTGTGCCCATTTATAGATTCTGAGGGTCTTCTAAGGGTAGGAGGACGACTGCAGAATAGTAACTTATCATTCGAGGCAAAACATCCTATGCTTCTTCCATACAAAAACAGAGTGGTGGAATTAATGATGGAAGAGTTGCATGTGGAAAAGTTGCACATTGGGCCACAAGGGTTATTAGCTATATTTAGGCAACAATTCGAATGGGTTAATATACCGGCTGCGTTCGATCTGTGAAGAAGCATATGCATAAAGTAACAGAAGGGACAATGACGTTTGAGGAAATGTGTACTCTCATGACACAGATAGAGTCTGTCCTAAATTCTCGTCCGTTAATACCATTGTCGGAGGATCCGAATGATTTTAGTGTTCTGACTCCGGCTCATTTTCTGATAGGGGAATCATTGTCAACGTTCACGGACGCCGAAATAAATAAAAGTTATAAAGGGTTGCGTGGACATTGGAAGGACGACATGAGGAATTTTGGGAAAAATGGTCCAATGAATATTTGTCCGAGCTTCAGAAAAGGTATAAATGGGCTGAAAATGCAAAACCATTTAACCAGGAACGCTGGTGTTATTAAAAGAAGATAACCTTCCTCCTCTTTGCTGGAGGCGGGGGAGGGTCATCCGAACTAGAATGAGTTCCGATGGATTATGTCGTACGATAGACGTAAGAACCAGCAATGGGGAAACGAAAAGATCGATCCACAATGTTTGTCCTTTTCCTATCGACGACGAAGAGAATGAGAGCGAAGAAAAGACGTCGGTTAAATCGACGCTATTCATAAAGGAAAGGTCGGCCAGATCGACTAGGTCAGAAAGAAGACAGTTCAAGAATACAAATTGAATGTTAGTTATTTTATATATGTTATTTTATGCATTGAAGGAAGAAGAATTTGCCAGATGTCAAAAGGTGGCAGATTTGACGATATGCAAGCAAACACATCCGGTGTACAACATCCGAGAATCGCCTGAATGCGAAGTTAGGTTGCTCGTAAGACCAAGAGTTATCCCAGAGAGTTGTGAATTCGCAGTCACCAAATTTCATAACTTCTGGAAACAACTACGTGTGCCGAACTCATGGATATTCTCGATCACGAAAGGTACCATCACAGAAGTCAAATGCGATGGCATCCGACAGAAAATACAAATTCGAGACCAGGGGTTATTGAACATGGATCCGGGCTGTACACTAGAAACTGAAGAGATGAAATTATGGGCGCATGAAATCTACACCAGTGGGGTTAACTACATATTTCCTACGTTCAATATGTCCGAATCGATCCCACCGCTCACTCATCTACAACTAAAGAAGTACATCGAAATTTACAAGCTGCCAGATATACCGCAAGTGAAGCAGTTCTTCGGGTTCCCAGTTCACCTTGACACACATCATCTGACACACTATGGTTTCAGTTTTACAACGTGCATTTTCATCATTGGTATCGTAGCTGTTCACCATCGTCAGAAACTTATACCATTTGTCCAGCCGGTACCTGCCTGTCTCCATAGCCCTTCCTCAACTTAGATAGGGTATTTATAATATATTGTCGTAACTATGTCAAGTAATAGCTTAGAATACTTACTACAGTCTAAAAAATGTACTACCTTAGATTTTTAAATTAATGTCATTCAAAACTATATGTAATAATATGTAACTTTTGTAAAACCGATTTTTGTTAGTTTATTAAAAGATTAGAATCTTTTAAGGCCCGCAGTCTGTACAGTTTAGTGAACTGTACGTGTGGTTAATTTTGGAGTTAGATAAATGATTTTATTAGTTCAAAGAAAATATTTGTTTTTTTACAGAGAGTATCATAAAATATGCTATTTATGACCTCACGCAGTGTGTGTGCAGGCCTGCATTGTAGATAAGCAGTGCGTAGGTAGAATGAAAATGATATCGCCGCACACAATGCGTTTAAACATTATTATTTTTAGAATGCACTTAGAATATTTGTTGTCCGTGTTTATTTTGGGTTATCGTAAATAAAGATAATAAATGTCGTCCCACCCAAATATATTAAGCATTTCGTTGAATGTATGTGTAATGTATTGTCTAGTTTTATGACTCTAGTGTAAGGTTTAGAGTTAAGAAAAGAAATTCAATAAAATCAGTTCCCGTTCTACATCGAACAATAAAGCACCGGTCTTTTTAATTTCCTCTTCTCCCTAACAATAAATAATTCTATCAGTGTCTGCAGAAATTCCTTATCGATAAAAATTCTGGGATTAAGATATTCCCAAGAACATCCACAAGGTAAAATTTATTAGTTCCAAAAATGAGAAAGGAGATCTTCATTTGACAAAAATCAATTCCAATTCCAAAAATGGAGAAAATATACCTCCATTGGATATCAACATCCCAAGCATTTCGCTTACTCATCAACGACATCAGTCATCTCGCGCCTAGTATCAGTAATTTATAAAGACGAAAGTACGGTGTGCGGGTGTATAAAAAAACTAGAATACATGGATATCAATTTGTAAATAAGTACCTGAAAAATTGTAAAAAATAAATAATATCTAAAAGAATCATCATCAACAGAAGGGACAATGACGTTTGAGGAAATGTGTCCTCTCATGACACAGATAGAGTCTGTCCTAAATTCTCGTCCGTTAATACCATTGTCGGAGGATCCGAATGATTTTAGTGTTCTGACTCCGGCTCATTTTCTGATAGGGGAATCATTGTCAACGTTCACGGACGCCGAAATAAATAAAAGTTATAAAGGGTTGCGTGGACATTGGAAGGACGTACAAGCTAGGACTGAGGAATTTTGGGAAAATGGTCTAATGAATATTTGTCCGAGCTTCAGAAAAGGTATAAATGGGCTGAAAAATGCAAAAACATTTAACCAGGAACGCTGGTGTTATTAAAAGAAGATAACCTTCCTCCTCTTTGCTGGAGGCGGGGGAGGGTCATCCGAACTAGAATGAGTTGTCGTACGATAGACGTAAGAACCAGCAATGGGGAAACGAAAAGATCGATCCACAATGTTTGTCCTTTTCCTATCGACGACGAAGAAAATGAGAGCGAAGAAAAGACGTCGGTTAAATCGACGCTATTCATAAAGGAAAGGTCGGCCAGATCGACTAGGTCAGAAAGAAGTCAGTTCAAGAATACAAATTGAATGTTAGTTATTTTATATATGCTTTCGTTTATAAGTCCAAGTAGATGTAAAGTAGAAGTTACTAATTTCCAAGATAGGGCTGGCGTGTTCTACGAGGAAGTGGCTGCTGTTGGTCTGTCAAAAACTTCATGGAACATCGTGGCGCATGTGAGCTTGGAAGAATATGTGTCTGGGATAAAGGCGTTCGACGAGGCAATGCAGAAATTCAACGTGGAACTCGAAAGGATGCCACAGATGAAAGGATTGAGTGGCATCCCGCGGTTGCAAGAAGTCCATGACCGCTTAACGAATCAGCATGACCTTATAATGTCGTCTGCACCGGTCCGGAGATCCAGGAGATCGGCGTTACCATTTGTTGGGGGTGTGTTTTATTCGCTGTTTGGGCTGATGGATGAAGATCATGCCGACAATCTTGTGGAGAGAATCAACATGGTCGAACATAATCAAAAGTTCGTACTAGAATTGTTGAACAATCAAACGTCTCTTCAAGAAATTACAAAGAACATCCTCAAGGAACAGAATAACGCCGTGTTTAAGGACATTGAAAAACTGAGCGATGCATTCTTATCGGTAGAGAAGGAAATCAGCGTGCTAGATAACAGAAGCCGAATACTAGCACGGATAGCCGAACTTCTAACTGCTGTCCAAGAAGTGGATAGCATTCAAAAGAATCTGATCGGCGTAATGGTCAACATAAGGAGAAGTTTCTTACATGAGGTTCTTCCCGTGAAAGAATTTAAGAAGCAGATCAAAATCATCAACACCTCGGTTGGAAAGAAATTGCATCTGCCAACAGAATCTCCAATCGAGCTAGCAAAGGTCGCCGAGGTCACAACAAGAACGACCAAAGAATATTTGCTGTTCAACATCCGACTTCCGCTGATCAATGTCGATCAATTCACCGCCTACGCTATCCACTCGTATCCAATCATACAAGATGACCTATCCGTGCAGCTGAGATCCCAAAACAATTTGACACTGCTCGATGACCGGAAGACGTTATTTTATGCATTGAAGGAAGAAGAATTTGCCAGATGTCAAAAGGTGGCAGATTTGACGATATGCAAGCAAACACATCCGGTGTACAACATCCGAGAATCGTCTGAATGCGAAGTTAGGTTGCTCGTAAGACCAAGAGTTATCCCAGAGAGTTGTGAATTCGCAATCACCAAATTTCATAACTTCTGGAAACAACTACGTGTGCAGACTCATGGATATTCTCGATCACGAAAGGTACCATCACAGAAGTCAAATGCGATGGCATCCGACAGAAAATACAAACTCGAGACCAGGGGTTATTGAACATGGATCCGGGCTGTACGCTAGAAACTGAAGAGATGAAATTATGGGCGCATGAAATCTACACCAGTGAGGTTAACTACATATTTCCTACGTTCAATATGTCCGAATCGATCCCACCGCTCACTCTTCTACAACTAAAGAAGGACATCGAAATTTACAAGCTGCCAGATATACCGCAAGTGAAGCAGTTCTTCGGGTTCCCAGTTCACCTTGACACACATCATCTGACACACTATGGTTTCAGTTTTACAACGTGCATTTTCATCATTGGTATCGTAGCTGTTCACCATCGTCAGAAACTTATACCATTTGTCCAGCAGGTACCTGCCTGTCTCCATAGCCCTTCCTCAACTTAGATAGGGTATTTATAATATATTGTCGTAACTATGTCAAGTAATAGCTTAGAATACTTACTACAGTCTAAAAAATGTACTACCTAAGATTTTTAAATTAATGTCATTCAAAACAATATGTAATAATATGTAACTTTTGTAAAACCGATTTTTGTTAGTTTATTAAAAGATTAGAATCTTTTAAGGCCCGCTGTCTGTACAGTTTAGTGAACTGTACGTGTGGTTAATTTTAGAGTTAGATAAATGATTTTATTAGTTCAAAGAAAATATTTGTTTTTTACAGAGAGTATCATAAAATATGGTATTTATGACCCTCACAGAGTGTGTGTGTGCAGGCCTGCATTGTAGATAAGCAGTGCGTAGGTAGAATGAAAATGATATCGCCGCACACAATGCGTTTAAACATTATCATTTTTAGAATGCACTTAGAATATTTGTTGTCCGTGTTTATTATGGGTTATCGTAAATAAAGATAATAAATGTCGTCCCACCACAATATATATTAAGCATTTCGTTGAATGTATGTGTAATGTATTGTCTAGTTTTATGACTCTTGTGTAAGGTTTAGAGTTAAGAAAAGAAATTCAATAAAATCAGTTCCCGTTCTACATCGAACAATAAAGCACTGGTCTTTTTAATTTCCTCTTCTCCCTAACAATAAATAATTCTATCAGTGTCTGCAGAAATTCCTTATCGATAAAAATTCTGGGATTAATATATTCCCAAGAACATCCACAAGGTAAAATTTATTAGTTCCAAAAATGAGAAAGGAGATCTTCATTTGACAGAAATCAATTCCAATTCCAAAAATGGAGAAAATATACCTCCATTGGATATCAACATCCCAAGCATTTCGCTCACTCATCAACGACATCAGTCATCTCGCGCCTAGTATCAGTAATTTATGAAGACGAAAGTACGGTGTGCGGGTGTGTTGGAGAACAACCTACTATTTATTTACTAATTATTCATTATAAATTTTATATTAATTTTACATTAATTTATAAATTTTATATTCGCCCTTATTCATAATTTCCCCATTGTTAATTTTTAATTTGGCATCCCTATTTTTTCTTCCTAAATTGTCACGACTGACATCCCTATTTTTTTCTAATTGTAATTTTTGCCTATTCCCTTTTTCTCTAATTCAAGGTCAGAATTTGTCTCAACAGCAGTCGGTCGTTGATCTTTGTTTACATTCTGACTCCGTTACGTTGCTAATTGTTGTTGTTGTCGCTTGCATATTATATGCAAACGCATAAACAAATAACAATCCTAACAACGCAAGCAGAGTCATTATGTACAAAGGAAGATGTTACCTTGATGGCTACTGCTGTTGATCACTTGTTATTAGTATCGTTTTTTTCTGCCTTGCTGCCTAAACTGATCGCTCGTTAAGCTAATAATAATTCTGCCGCGCTGCATATTCAAAATAGCTTAACTCCATTTGTTAAATATTTAAATTAAATTATATTTATAACTAATTATATTAAATAAGTGAATTGCCCAATCGGGAGCAAATTATTGTCGAATTACATTAAATTATAATTCTGTTATTAATAAAATTGCCCCGAAGCAATTTGTAATTTTAAACTCTAAACTTTGTGTTTTTTTTTTGCGCTGGCTCGTGGAGCCAATAAATACTCCTACATTTTTATGGTGCCGAAACCCGGGAACTGTGACGTGTTCCTTTGTTAAACAAAAAGAATAACTCTAGTGAACTTTTAAGGAGATTCTATCCAAAAATAATTTAATTTAAAACAAAATCTTTCCCCGTGCTGGAAAATAAAATAAAAGTTTGAAAACTCACTAATAAATAAAACTGAACAGAACAGTGAAATAAGAGAAAGTGAAACCTTATAAAAAACGTACTGCAAAATAAAATAAATATAATTAAAAACTCATTTGCTAAATAAAATAAAAAAACTTCTTGCCCAATTACACAACATTTTTTGGAATTTTTATTGAAAAAAAAAATAAATATTAAATTAATCTGTCCCTAAACTGGGAAATATAAAGAACAGTAAACTGGGAAATATAAAGAACAAAAACTTTTTGTGAATTTAAAAATACTCCACTCTGCCTCATCTCGGTAAGAAGTATAAAGACATTTTCATACAACCTTTATAAATTGCGCGTGTGCTGAAAAAGAGAATTTGTCTCGAAAAAAAAATAAACTGAAAGAAATATTTGGTACATTTTAAACTTGATTCTACCTCAAAATGGAAGACTCAGCAAGAGCTATTGAAGACCAAAAGATTTTACTGACCCGTTTGGAGAAAATTATTCTGGATTTTGAGCACTTACCCGTGGAAGAGAAAACGCGTGGTTTATGTCAAAGTTATCTCGACAAAATCGAATAACTACAAAAAATTTTTGAAGACAACCACGAACAACTATTCGATTTGCTCCGAGATAGATCGTTGAATATATCTGATGTTCCGTACTTTAGCGAAGATGTGCATTACACATTCTGCAAAATATTTCTCAGGGGAAAAGGAAAGTTGCTTGACTATATGTCAGAATTTCGTAGCCCAAATTCTCCAAATTTCCACTCAACTTTTCATGTTTCAAATACACAACGAAATGACTCTATAATACCAGATGTCCGTCTTCCGAAAATTGATATCCCAACTTTCTCTGGGGATTACTTAAGCTGGATTTCTTATCGTGATATGTTTATTTCATTGGTCCATAACAATCAAAGTTTGTCGAAAGTTCAAAAATATTACTTCCTCAAGAATTCGTGTAGAGATACGCCATTATCCATTGTTAACGAATACCCTGCCTCAGAAGCTAGTTATGATTTAGCATGGTCAGCTTTGGATAAGCGTTATCATAACAAAAGGAAAATTGCGGATACTGTTTTTCGAAAATTATTAAATATTCCAAAATCGAATGGCTCTTGTGAGAGTATCAAAACTCTTTTGAATTCTACAAGGAATTGTTTGGCTCTATTGACAACTTTGGGCATAGACTGTTCCAATTGGGATCCACTTCTTATTCATATTACAGTTAGTAAGTTGGATCTTCAAACTTGTAAAGAATGGGAGCAGTCTTTGAAAGCTGCTACTGAAATCCCGAAGATT
Organism: Musca vetustissima; assembly: GCF_032173495.1. Lineage (NCBI taxonomy): Eukaryota > Metazoa > Arthropoda > Insecta > Diptera > Muscidae > Musca > Musca vetustissima. The sequence goes on from NW_026880311.1 coordinate 26,795, forward strand.
TCAATATTATATAACTTTCTTGAAACGACATTTCGGACCCTAGAGTGTGTTTCTGATTTCACTGAGTGCACAGCAAAAACACCGAGTAAAGTTAATAACTCAAGATCCTACTCATCTCAAAGAATTACTCAAAACCGTCGAGTAAGTATGGCGTCTGTTTCTGACGAAAACTGTCCCTGTTGTGGTAAGCGCCATTTTCTTTACAAATGCTTTAAGTTTGCTGCCATGACCTCTGCCTCTAAACGAGACTTCATTCAAATAAAATTTGCAGAAATTGTTTGAATGTTGGACATTTTTCAAATAATTGCAAAATCGCCAGCCGCTGTAAATTATGTAATCTTGCTCATCATACGATTATGCATAATGAATATTCGCCTCAAAATAGATCCAACCCTTCAAATAACACTGATAACCAAAATGATAATGTTGCTTCTACATCTGTGGAGAATTCTAGTGTCAATTTGTCTCTCTTGAACACAACAGTAATGCCTCAAGTTTTGCTAGCGACAATACGCGTTATTGTAAAAAGCGATTATGGCAATTTTAAATTAAGAGCAATTTTGGACCAAGAAGCACAAGCTACTTTAATAACTGAAAGTGCGTCTCAACTTTTACGACTCCAAAAATACAATACATTTGCTCGCATAACTGGGATTGGTGGAAAAACAGTTTTAGTCAAAAAATATGTTAAATTTAATCTTGTCTCGAACTATGAAACTGGGTTTGAATTAAAAGGTCAGGCTTACGTTATGCCATCCTTAAACAATTATTATACTGGTCCTGTGGACAGACAGAAATTGCCTTCTTTAAATGAATTTACATTAGCTGACCCTGAGTTTGATAAAAATGACCCGATTGATTTACTCATTGGTGGTGATTTATATGGCGATATTCTTCTACCTCAACAAAAGAAGTTTGATAAAGGCATTTTTCTACAACTGACCCGTTTTGGATGGATAGTTTCTGGACCCACTTCTGAAATATCATATGCTCGTACCCTAAATATTAATTTATGTTCTCTGGATACACAGTTAAAAGCCTTCTGGGAACAAGAAGAGCTCCTAGAAACTAGAAATTTGGCCCCTGAAGAAACAGCATGTGAAGAATTCTTTAAGAAAAATTGTACTCGTGGCTCCGATGGAAGATATACCGTTGCATTGCCTTTCAGGTCACAAATTCTAGGAAAATCTCCCCCTGTATTCTATCACACTGACTTTTGCGCTTTAAAACGGTTAAAGCAGGTAGAAAGTAAATTTGTAAACAATTTAAACTTTGCCTCAGAATATCGAAAATTTATGGATGAGTATGAGTCGCTAGGACATATGAAACAAATTGGCCCATATCCTCAATCTATTCAACCCAATGGATTTTTTCTGCCTCATCACGGCGTGGTTCGCGAATCTAGTTCTACTACAAAATTGCGTGTAGTTTTTGATGGTAGCAGCAAGCGGCCTCCATTGAATGATGAACTCTTTCCTGGCCCAGCGTTACAGAATGATTTGCCAGCGATAATAAATAGATGGCGTCGTTTTAAAATCGGGTTCAGATCCGATCTTGAAAAAATGTTCCGGCAAATTAGAGTTGTGGAAAATCAGCAACATTTTCAACAAATATTATGGAGAAATAATAACTCTGAAATATGTGTCTATAAACTTCAAACTGTCACCTACAGTACTTCTTCTGCCCCATACCTCTCTATTCGAGTTTTACATCAATTAGCTCAAGATGAAAATAAATCTTACCCAGAAGCGAGTAAAATTCTTATGACCGATACTTATGTCGACGATATTATTTCTGGAGCTGACTCAGAGTCCGAAGCGATATTTTTACAAAAACAACTAGTTCAACTACTTTCCTCTGGAGGATTTAATTTACGAAAATGGACTTCGAACTCTCTCGAACTTATATCTCATATTCCAGAAGAATTTCGTGAAAATGCAGACGTCTTTAGTCTAAACGAGCCCAACGTCGTTAAAGCTCTAGGATTGGGCTGGAATACTAATCAAGACTCATTTTCATTTGAAGTTTGCTTTCCAATTAAAGATAAAGTTACTAAGGCTGGTCTTTTATCCGATGCCGCGAAGTTGTATGACCCTCTTGGATGGCTTGCACCTGTTACGATGCAGGCGAAAATTTACTTTCAAAAACTATGGCTCGAAGGCATCGACTGGAATGATGAAGTTTCTCCCATAATGAAAGCTAATTGGAATTCATACCTAAGAGAGTTGAAATCGATTGAAAATATTTCCATACCCCGTTGGATTGGCAGTTATAAACAATGTTTCGTCGAACTGCATGGTTTCAGTGACGCTTCTACGTCAGCCTACGCTGCTGCTGTTTACATAAAAGTTGTACAGAATAATGGTGAAGGTGTAGTAAACTTATTACAATCAAAAACGAAAGTTGCCCCATTAAAAGTCTTGTCTGTCCCAAAACTGGAGTTGTGTGGAGCAACACTTTTAGCAAAACGTATGCATAAAGTTCATAAACTACTAGATCTCAACGTCGCAAAGATATTCTATTGGACTGATAGCATTACCGTTTTATGCTGGCTCAGAGGCGAGTCGTTCAAATGGAATGTTTTCGTTGGAAATCGAGTGAGCGAAGTTAAACGACATTCAAATATTTCTCAATGGAGATATGTTTCAACTCACGATAACCCTGCTGACTGTGCTTCCCGTGGCATCTCGTCTGTTGAGTTAGTACAACATTCTCTATGGTGGTCTGGTCCTCACTGGCTTTCTCAATCTCCATCACTTTGGCCCAAACAGCCAGAAAACTCTTATGAAACCAATCTGGAAATGCGAAAATCCGCTCTGAACGTCAATTCTTCTACTATCTCCAACTATCCGGACATTTTAACTAAATACTCAAATCTAACTCGCTTGACTCGATTATGGCCTATATACTGCGATTCCTTCAATATAAAGCTTCATCAAAGTTACGATTTTCTGGCTTCCTCAGAGCAGCTGAACTAAATAACGCACTTCAAAAAATTGTAATTATGTCTCAAGAGGTCGATTTTCCCGAGGAAATCCAACAACTACAGAAAGGAAGAAGCATTCACCCTAGTAGCAGAATCGCCCAGCTGTGTCCCTTTATTGGCGATGATGGCGTATTTCGAGTTGGAGGACGACTAAACAAGGCTAAGTTTCAATTTGATTTTAAATACCCAATGCTTTTGTCCAAAAATAGTCCCTTATCTATCCTGATCTTTACAGATGCTCATCACAAAACACTCCATGGCGGTCTCATCCAGATGCAAGCTTACGTGTCTCGAAAATTCTGGATCCTCTCTGCCCGCAACTTGGCAAAACGAGTACAACGCCAGTGTATCACCTGTTTCAAATACAAGGCCAAATCACTTCAACAATTTATGGACAATATTCCCTCTGTTCGGATACAACCCACAAGACCCTTCAAACATAGTGGTGTGGATTACGCAGGCCCAATAACCATCAAACAATCAACTGCTCGGAACTCAGTCACAACCAAAGGTTATATCTGCCTCTTTGTTTGTATGGTCACGAAAGCACTTCACCTCGAAGCTGTAACCAGTTTGTCTACAGACGCTTTCATAGCTGCTTTCCGGAGATCTTTAGTTCAACTACTCAAGCAACAATTCTGGAAACGATGGTCAACGGAATATGTAAACCGACTTCAATCCCGTCCAAAATGGTTGAAACCACAAAAGAATGTTGAAGTTGATGATTTGGTCCTCGTATTTGATGAACGCCTTCCCCCTGGCCAGTGGCCTCTGGCATGAATAACGGAAAT
>NW_026880312.1:0-30915 GCF_032173495.1 Musca vetustissima
TGCGGCCATCAACACACACTGTGGTACAGGGTATTATGTCTTTGTGCATATGTTTGTAACAGGCAAAAGGAAACTAGATAGACCCATAGTTCCTTTTGAGAATATACATAGAATCACTCTCTAAGTCGATTTATGCATGCCTATTCGTCCGTCTGTCCCTCTGTCTGTCCATGTTAAATTGTAAACAAATTTTCGTGATGTCTTTTCTTTCGATTTGATGTAAAATGTGCACAGAAGACCCTATTTAGTCCGATTGGCAAATGCATTGTACAAAAAAAAAATTGTACAATGTACTGAAGTTAATATAAATTAATCGCTGGCAGGTTTCGTTGAAGTCGGTTCAGATTTAGATATAGCTCCCATAGAAGTGTTGGCGGTTTATTTGGGATACCATTTGTACCATAGCTTTCATATATATTTTCGTTAGATTTTAAGTAAATGGTGCACAGAGTGCCACGATTTTGCACAACGTATCGAATTGAGACTAGAATGACGTTATTATGTTTATTTTTTTTTGAAATTCTTACGGATGCAGACACATGTTCCATATGTATATTTGAAACGAATAGCTTGTATCAAGTTTGCTCTAAATCGATTTACATAAATTTGTCCCTTTGTATGCAAACGGCTCTAAACTTATCCAAATGGAAAATTAGCATAGGTTGCAGAAAGACATAAATATCACATATTCGAGTTCGTTCAAGTTGATAACAATGTTCATTCGAAAAGGCGACGTCTGTTAGAAGACATATGTAGAATATACCCGAAGCGGTGAAGGGTATCATATAGTCGGCCCAGTCCGACTTTACTACTTTCCTTACCGTTTTTTTTTGGGTTTTGTCTTTAAAACAAATCCTTTGATATGGTTCAAAAATACATAAAAAGACCAAACGATCTTCTATAGACGAGTATGCGGCCTCGAGATATCAACGTTTGCCGCTAGAAAATATAGTCTTTAAAGTCAAATATCAAATCGCATATTTAAATAAAATAAAACCTTTAGATGATCTGAATTTTAACCAGACTGATAGCGGTGATGATTACCAGGCTATAACTATGGTGTCGAATGTGCCCCTACCTGCATTTTATGGGGCGAATTTGAATTTTTTTACAAAACTTTAAAAAATTTGAACTAAAACTAATTTATTATTTTGTTTTTATACCCTACACCGTACCATGGAGGGTTATTAATTTTGTCATTCCGTTTGTAACTCATCAAAATATCCATTTCCGACTTTATGAAGTATATAATCTTGATCAGGGTAAAATTCTATAACGATCTAGCCATGTCCGTCCGTCTGTTGTAATCACACTATCTTCTGAAGCAATTGAGATAGTGTGCTGAATTTTTGCAAAGGTTTGTCTTTTGTCTGCAGACAGATCAAGTTCGAAACAGTACCCCCAATTTTCGGCATTTTGGGGTTCTTGAACGCGTTTTTCAACCGAATACGCTGAAATGTGGTACATTGGGTTTATATTAGGTACTAAATGTCTCCACAAAAAAAATATATATATATATATATATTTGTCCACTTTTTCTGGTAGCCCTCATATAACGGTACCTCCCCCTCCCCTTTTGATACGAAAATACTTATGTGATTTTTTCCGTGTTTGGGTTTGGTTCTAAGACTCTGTTGTAACCATTTCATCTGCGTAAGATACGAAAAAAATAGAACATAAGTTTCGATAATTAACCTCTCATATATATATATATATATATGAACTGTAACACGTATTTAGACCTAGCCCCTGTGTGCGAGGTACCTGTCAGTATGTCTATGGTGGAGGGCATCCAAAATTCGGCCCGGCCGAACTTAACGATTTTTCACTTGTTGGTACTAGTTTTTAAAATGAATGTTGATGTTTTCTATGATAGTGTCTAGATACTTTTGAATAGGGTATATATTCTTCTGAAGATTAGGCTAACTATTAAGTTAATTTAAGTAGTGACATATATGTGAGAGTTTGTCAATTGCCATGTTAAAACCGAAACCATCTGAGAATTATAAAAATGTTCCAACATTTATTTCACATAAAGATTTCCTTTAATTTCTATATATTATAGGACACAGCAAAACATAAGCATTTTTGAAATATAATCCCACATACTTCTATTTAAACAATTGAAAAATTTTAAGAGTTATTAAAATTTCAGGTTTAATGCAAGTCTCTTCATTCTTGCAACTTTCGTTGTCGTTCGAATTTCAATATTTCAAGCATAGAGTGTCAACATAGCCCTCCTGTAATTAACTTCATCTTCTATCTCTCTTTAAGCAAAATTGAATAGCTTAAATGCAGGAGAATGCAAAAGGGATTTCCTGAAACCCAAATGCAAAATATTTTATTCTGTTGTGAACTCTCTTGCATTCGTTTACAGACACATATGTGATGGTGGCTCTTAAGTAGCAAGGAAATGCAGAAAACTGTTTACCACAGGGCAAAAAAGAGTGCATTAATACACGGAAGCTATAAAAAGAGAAATATTGCAGGAAATGCAAGAGAAGTGATTGCATTGAACGTAATGAGCAGGATAAGAATGATGTTATATACTTAAGCTTCTAAAGAGATGAAGGAATGGGATTTTTAACAAAAAGTTATAGTGTTATGACATGTTACGATATTTTTTTAGACATTGTCCCCTCAGAACATAATTATCCTTTCGATTATGCTTATCTTGCTGTTGTTTACTTGCTGCCGTAATCCTAATAACACTTCTCTATCACTGATGTCTCAGTTATCCTGTCTGTTCTTCCTTCTCCACCAATAATCACAGTGCAGCCGTGCAGCCTGCAATGTTGCTGACGATGCCACCACAACAACTGTGTGTGGTTGGTTGGCTGGCTGGCAGGCATGGCTGTGTGAGTATGTGTCTGTGTGGGCTCCTGCTACAGCTATCGCTGCTTTGCAACATTAGCAGCAATTGTTGTTACTACTATCATGCGATTGCATTCATTGTTGTGCTGTGGCTAGTGTTGTTATTTCTACAGCTATTATTGTTCTTGTTCTTCTTGTTGTTGCTATTGTAGTTGTTGTCTTTGTTGTTATCATCATCGTCATTCCTGTATGCTCTTGTGTGCAGTCGAGTAGTTCTATTCTGTTCTGTAGATAGACTTCGTTGTCGTCGTCAATTCGGTTTGGTATGTGTTTTTGTTTTCCTTGTTTTCCTTTTTGCTGCTGCTGGTGATGATGATGACGATGTTGTTGCATTTTCCTTTTTCGAATTGTATGTACGATTGAACGTGGTGGTGGCTATATGTGTGTGTGTCTGTTTTGTTTTTTGGCCAACGACTATGTGATGGTTACAAACATTAGTCTAAAAGCGACAATCTATATGAACGGTCGCGCTTTTACGCTAATTTTTGTGAAAAAAAATTGTAAACCCAAGCAACTAACCAACCAACCAGCCAGCCTGCTTGCTAGTCAGCAAAATCAAAACACAACCGAAAATTTTCCCGCTGTCATTCTCTATTGAAGAAGAACAAGAAACGGAATTCTTTAAACCGAGAAAATATAAACAAGCTAATTGAAAAAAATCGGATTCTAATTAAAATCTGCTTAAAATTATTTTAATGAAAAGTATAGTCTTTTCAAATAACCGGAAAACCGAACAAACAAAGTAGAAGAATAACGCTTTTCGAAAATTTTCCTTTCGCCAAGTTAAATGCTTTAGCTCAGCTTTATGCTTCGTCGTATGTAATAGCGCAAAGGATAGCTAGAAAAAAGTAATAACCGCTAATTTAGTTAAAAGTTTGGATATTTTTTTGGAGAAAAGAAAAAAAATCTTTTCCAAAAATTAAGCAAAGAAAACCCAACAATATAACGTTAAGGAAGCCAAAGTTAGCAGCCGCTCCCCGCTAAAGTGTTGAAATATGTTAAAGCAATTTTTGCCCTTAACTAAAACAAATTTAAATTGAATTTTCTGCAACGGTTCAGATTCAACGCGTTTTATTTTTGTGCGCCAATCTAGCTCGCTCTCCCGCCCCGTACAACTCCTCCGCGATTAGCATAGCTAAGTTGCCATCTGAAGCAACTTAAAAACCATTCATCTTAGGAAAAAATCCCTAAAGTCATTGTGTAAAGTTTCAGTAATTTTTTCCAACGCGTCTCTTTATCTGCATTACCAAAAATCAAGCAAGCAAGCAGACAGCAAGAAACCACAGTGTAAAAGAAAACTCGTCAAGAAAGACTCAGCACAAAAACGCTTCTAACCGAAAACTTTTAACAGTAATTTCCTCATTAAAATTTGTTTATGCCACTCGCAACTCAACGATTTTTTACGACATTCCCTTCTATTCTCCAGGCAAGCGAGAGTGAATGAGTGTATGTGTGTGTGCGTGTCTCTCGTTTCTTCATCAAAGTGAGCAATAATAAATTAATGCACTAAACGCACAAAGAAGTTAAAATTAAACAGATAATTTTCCAACAAAAGTTTCAGCAACAACAACATCAAAGTTGTGTTGCCATAAAAAAATAAACCAAGAATTACCCGAAATAAAATTAGAAAAAGTGTTAAAAGTTTTGAAATATATTTCTTCTTTCAAAAAATCTCAGCTATCAATTGTATAAACCATCGTTTTATGTAAGTGTATATGTATGTGATTTTGTGCGCGTCAGTGATCGTTAAATTTGTTTAAGTATTAGTAGTAGTGATAATTCAAGTGCAACAAATCTCAAATTACCACATCAACACACAAAAGTGGTAGCAGATAATTTCACAGCAAATTTACAAACAGGTTAGTTAATAATTTTTTATATAGTTTTTTTTTAATGGCTATATTTATGGTGTTATAAACAGAAAACAAGATATTTGGAAAGGGTTTCTGCATTATGATAGTAGACAAGTTTTATGAATGCTAATTTATGATGTTAAGGATATTAAATTAAAACAAGAGATTTGGAAAGGGTTTCTGCATTATGATATTAGATAAGTTTTATGAATGCTCATAGTCATACCATAAAAATTATAAAAAATATTTTTTTAACGATGTTTATTTTTTTAACAACATGACATAATTATAAAAAGTAGTCTCATGCAGCCATATGTTTCCAATTTTTCATAAATTGGCTTTCAAAGTTGAAATGAAAATACCTTAATTCGAAATGTACGCACATCATGTGTTCAGTGGCAAAAATTATTTATATCTAAATATTTTATATCTTTTCATATTTTTTAATTCCCGTCCTCTAAAACCCATAAATACAAGTTGTAAAAAATCATACTTAAATCCTAAGGTCAATGTGCAGCTTTAGAAAATATCATTTTGTTTTTTTAATTTATTGAAATATGCCAATCGACATGCAAAAAATTTTATGGAAATTGTTTTTATTTTTTATTTACATATGAATTCCATATGAAAAAGAGTTGCTATTATTAGTTTCTCAAATGGAACTACTTTCCTTAATTATCCCATGATATTACAATTTCAAATAAGAAGGAAGTATTAATAGTCCTGGAATAATTAATTTAAACCAACAAAACACGTTGTGAATTTGTTATGCCCTATCCTAACTAACATATATATACTTAATAAAATGTACCTCATCGAAATATCGTATTTAGACCACAAGTGAATTCTATTTAGATTTATCCGTCTGGATATTAAACGCGATAACTCTGGAAGCAATAGCTCTAAATTTTGAAATTGTAGATCAAGTACAATTATATTTTGAACATTGTAATAGTTCTATTAAACTTTCGCCAATGCCGATGATTGAGCTGCTGATTTATTCGATCTAAACTTCGTCTACCTTTATATAAATCATTAAACTCAAAAATAAAATTTAGATAAAACTCTCATATATATTTCTAAGCGAGGCCATCCAAATTACCAGCATAACAGAGATGCTACATCTATCCATCCAACAAAATATTTTTTGAAGTTTGGTTCAACTCTGTAGCTTCAATATATATTTAGGTCGATTTAATATAAATGATGACAAAAATGCCAACAAAACATTTTTCGCAGTCGGCCAAAAATCAGATTTATTTATTGCATCCAATTTTTAGTTGACCATCGATTTTTATCTGTCTTTTTCTGACAACGTTTTTCATGTACAATTACGAATAAATCGGTATATCTCCGGTACAGCCACAGATATTACTTCCAGAGTTTTGACATTGAAATTGTAGACATAGGTCTTCCATTTGTCAGAAGAACTCTCTCGAGTTGTCAATATATGTAACCTCATACCGACTATATATTTCAACCGAATTGGTTTCATATAGTTTAGACATATTTATCGATTGCAATTAATATGCTGTTACGTATTGACCCAAGGTTTGATGTATAAAAGTCCCACCTCCTCTTTGGTTTATCAAAACTCGTTAAGAATCATAAAAACGTATTCTTAAATCAAGATATACATTCTTATATACACGTAGGCACTTTGGATTTCATATGATATTTTTACCGTTCTAATCATTAATTTCAACCGCAGCTGGTGTAATTTGTCATTCTGGTTCTTTGGGGAAGAAAAACTTATTTGGAGAAATTTGCCAATATTTTGACACACTCCATGTGTTACGATCTTAAGTAAATTTCCCAATCTAAGGATTTGTAATTTAGTATTTCGTTTTTTTAGAAAGTATACAACACCACTAAAAAGAGATATTATGTATTTTGAATGTCAGGATTAAGAAGGACATTATTATGATCGTTAAGTTCGCCCGGACACAATTTATTATACCCCCGACCATGAGATGGACATTTAAAATACCTGTAATCGTTTGGTAGCTTTATACATATTGCGGAATGTGTGTTGGTAGAAAGATTTTACACCCAAAATATCGAAATTTGGGAGGAACCCGTATATGGAGGCTATCATATTCTGTATACTTTATAGAGATTTCGTAGAATATTTCGTGATGAATAATTTAATAGTAACCATTCTACCACTAGTGACAATTTAAGCACACTTTTATACTGAATTTAAAAATATTAGGTTGGGGAGAAAGAAATCCATTATTTTTTCGGCAAATAGCTGTACTGATAGATTTCTCATAAAGTATCGATCAGACAATTTCAGATTTATGCTCATTTATGTTTTTTGTTTGTTGCATTCAGTTGTGAGTTACAGGGTGTCAAAATGGAAGTGAACAAAGAGAAAAAGGCGAAAATGCAAGTCAAGCGGCTAAAATTGTGAATGATGTTTATGGTTCCGATACTGTAACAGACAATTATGTTTGCCTCGCACAGCTGGACCGGTCATCGAAAATGTCGATAATATCGGAGAAATGATCGAGAAATACTTTTAAAATGGCAACGAATCATACGACAAAACGGTGCATATTTGGCCCAAATTGGACATTCCGAAGCATGTATTGTTCATATAAAAATAATGAATTTCTTTTTCCCCGAACTAATATATGAAACAATTTAAAAGTTATAGTAAGTAGTTTTAGTAAAATGTAAAATTAATAATACGCATACGCAACATCGGACACTTAATTTAATATTACCTATACGCACTATAGGCCTTGGAAACATTTTTGTACCTTCCATCACTAGATGGAGTGTATATAAAATATGTCATTCCGTTTGCAACAACTCGAAATATTCATATGAGACCCACTACTATTGAGCAGAATAAAATGCTTTACCGAATAAACCATGCCCGCTCGTCTGTTGAAACCACGATAGAACTCATAGTATTTAAGATAGAGCTATGCAATATTGCACATACAATACTACTATTCTTTGAATGGGATATATCGGTCCACTTTGTGGGGTAGCTCTCATATAACAATACCCCAATATTCGGCAATATACCCCAATATTCGGCAATGTTATAACAAAACTATCAATATTGGTTCATTTTGTATTGTAGCCCCCATATAACGGTACCCCCAATATTCGGTAGCTTTGCATCTTTTTGCCAGGTTTTTAACAAAATTCCTTCTCATTTTCAATTTAATCAGCGTTAATTTGGTATTTCACTGGGTATAAACTCAAAATAGGTTCAATTTTAGATTTAGCTCCCATATAAAGTTTCGTCTGATTTTATGTAAATGGTGCACCAAACTCCCAATATTGGTCCGATTGAGACAAAATTTGCACAGCGTACTGAATTATGTCCAGATTGGTATATGCGAAGTTTTGTTGGAATCAGTTCAGCATACGGTTGCTCAAATACGTCCATTTATATATATATATATATATATATATATCACCATTCATATTTGCCTCGATTTCATACAAATGATTGAATGGTATATGTATGGGTTGATTTAATTTAGTTCAATACTTCACACTGTTAATTTCCTCCGATTCCATTTCAATGGTCCCCCAAAGATGCTATATCTATTCTATCTACAGGATATTGTACATATGAGAATCTCTTGTATATTCCCAAAGTGGTGAAGGTTATCATATAGTCGGCTCCGCCCGACTTTTGAACATTCCTTGCAGGTTTTTCATGTGTTTCAACAAAATTAGTTCTAATTTTATATTTTGAATTTTATCATCCTACTAAAGATTCCGAGTAGCATCCATGTAATGGTCACCGACATTGTTCGGATTTTGGGGAGTTTGTCATGTTTTTCAGCCGAATTGACTCTAATTGGATTTTTCAGGTTCTCATGGGTTGACAAATCTTCGCACAAAAAAGTTATAAATTCCTATTTTAGCATTATCCCGCCGTATTTTCGAAATAGCTTACTATGTTGACATCGCCTACAGAGGCTCTGAGATTTTTAAGGTATTTGTTGAATTTACCACTGAAGTTGATTTTTTTATATAGCCGAACCAAGAAAGGTTCCACCCCCTTTTAACCAAATTTTCTCATTTAAATAGCTATAATTTGACATATCGTATTCCTGGCGAATACAAAAGTTCTTTCAAGGAATTAATCAAGTAAGGTTACTGTTTTAAAATGTTCAAAAATTTCCATTTAATTAGGGTATTGTTTTCCCATCCAGTTTTACAACCTAAGCGTCTGTAATTTAAAACATTTATAGAGCATGAACAACCTCTGCCACCCAATGCAATAACGGAGTCCCCATATAAAGGTCCACATGCGAAGTGTATAAACTTCGATCCGGTCGAACATAGCAACACTTTTAATTCCTGATTAATAACAATACTTTGCAAAAAATTACCAATATTCGTATGCCTATAATTTTAAAAAAATTCGTTACAAACTTTTGAGAGATATAAACATAAACTACTCTCATAACATAATTGTGTTGGGTAAAAGAATTAATAAAGAAATGGTTGTACGACTCTATGTTGGATATACCTTTTGAAAATGAGTAAAATTTAGACTTGCTGAAAAAAGGAACTTTTTTTATAAAAAGTTTTGAAAAAATACTCATTTTGAAACAGAACAAAAAAAAAATAGAGTAAGGCGACAATTGTTCGCAGTTATTTTGCCTAAAATTATGTAAACAATTTATCGAAGATCTCAATTTTCAATTAATCTCCGCTGTGGTATTTTCTAATTTTAAATTTTTTTGATATTACACATATATTCCAGAACCGAAATAACACACCGAATCGCTTGATATATTTCCTAATTTTAAATGTTCATTATTTTAATTCGATTTATGTCGGGAGCATCAGTAGCAACGACAAAACTTTAAATTAATTTTTACTAAAATAGGGGTTTGCGACTAAGGCACAATGTTGATCAGAATATATTTTTATCTATGGTATGAACTACGATAAATTGTATCGAGAAGACTAACAGTTCAGAAAAATGTATTTATATGTTTTCAATTATATTGTCTGTATAATTCCTAGTAATACATGTTAATATATATTAACATGTTATAGGGTATAAAATAGTCGCTCCTTTCCTTGCCATATAAACTTATGTGTACATGTGACCACCGAGGATATATTTTAATAAAATTAGTTTTCATATAAACAAAAATAAATTTATAAACAAATATTCTACTAAAATAAATAAAAAATCCCACTTCATATTATTTGTCTTCATATCATCTGTGTGATATGTGTCTGCATACACATGGATGCACACACACACAAATCCACACACACAATGGTCTCATATATCAATATAATTTCAACAGTTATTTGTTGAATAGAGTAGTAGAAAAACACAAATAACAACAACAAAACAGTATCTAAAAATTTGCATAAGAGACAGCTATTATGTCGCAATGGGTCAATAAATCAATCAATCAATACACCTCGCTATGGGTGTGCAACAAAAGCGCGTTGCAGAATGTCTAAATAGATCATCAGTTGGTTTTGTTGCTGCTGTTGTTTTCGTCCTTGTTTGTTTGTTTGCTTTGAAATAATAATAATAATAACAACAACGACGACGACAGTAGAAGCGGCGGTTTCGGCAGCAGCAACAATTCAATTCATTTTGTGCATAATAAAAGTTAATCATTATCATAAATAATGCATAAAACAATTTAGTTTGCAACATAGAAAGAAAAAAAAACATGCTCAGAGAAAAACTAACAGTAGCAACAAATGATAAAGCCTATTAACGATGAACACACATATAAACTATAATGAATAGACAGACAGATACACTGGATGATGATACAGGAAAATATATTTACATAAATAACAATATGTATTTATTTGAAACAATAGATCGATAGGTTAGGAAGAACACCACCTATTATTGGTTGCAGAATTGGGTTGTCTATAGAAATTACAAAAAAGAAAAACATGTTGATGGAACAAATTATAGTTTAATGGATTATAATTAAGTATCGCGCACTAAATAAAAAATGTACTGTTCAAATAATGACCTAAATTAAAATGGTAGTTACTAATTTCACATTAAAACTTTATGGGAACAAAGTACGACTAGTCTTACACAACTTTTTGTACATGGAGGAGATTCTTTTGGAATGTATATTACATGTCATAAAAAATTCAGGTGAATGTTGAATCTGTTCGATAGCTAAAATAGAATGTATTGATGACAGCTATATAATTAATTAAAATTTCCTGAATTCTTCACAAAGGTTGAGGAATTTTATGGGAGAGCCTGGTATGAAAACAATTTTTTTGTAGTCTTGTAACTTTACACATAATTACTTATAGAACGATATGAAGACAAATGTACTATTCCCAATAATAGTTCAGGATTGCTACACCTGAAGCAAAAAATTCCAACGGGATAGTTACACTTTTGGTATGAATTGGGATTAATAAGAGGACCCCTCATTCACAATTTCAAATATTGACGATTTCCAACTGACTGGCAAATGAAAGTGCGTTATATTGAAGACTTGTAACTTAGCACATAAGTATTTGAGGATTTAATGGATAAGACCACTAATTGACAATATGTTGTTCTTGTTGTTGTTTTTTAGGTAAATAAAGAAAAGCCCTCCCACGGCGGGAATTCGAAAAACTATATGTATCGCTCTGGTTGAGATTTTCAGTTGAAATTCAAAAGGGACATATTTCAATTTGTGTTATTTCGAATTAAATTGAGAAATTTTTTTTTTTGAAAATGAATGAGACTTATGTGGTGAAATTAAAATCCATCTTTGTTCTGTGTAAATATGAAGGTAGACTAAAGTGTGGAGGGAATATAAAGCAGGCGACGAGTGGACATATAAAATAGCATTTTAAATGGTTAGTGTGGAGAATGTGAATAAAACTTTTAAAAAATGGGTGGTATCTATATATGGTAATAAAACCAAAAAGTGGACCTATGCAAAGAGGAGTTTTCAAAGATATCTTATAGCCCTCTGAAAACCAGAAAATTTCAGTCAGTTTTAATTACAAATTTCGAATTCCGATGTAATAAATAATAGACTGGATCAGTATATAGCGGGTATATCAAAAACTTTCAATATATACAATTTTCCCAAGCGGAACTTTGTATCTTGATCCTTCGGGAAGGTAATGTGATTACCGTTGGGGGCTTTATCAAAGTGTGAACCGATACTAATAATATGGAAGACATGTCTAACTTATGGAAGCGATGTCGAACTTAACCTTGAATGCAATATAGTCAACAAATGTATCCTAACAGGCGTCGCATATTTGAAAGACCATGAAATGAAATTGAATAAACTACAACAAATGATCTTTATCTAAATGTGTACCGACTTAGATCAATCCATACACATGTCAACCTATGCTATATTTCATTCCATTCAGACAATGGGATAAAATTATGTAAATCGATTTAAAGCAAATCTCAATCGGACAGCCGACTATTATTTTGTATACAATAAACATAAAGTCGGTCGAAAATATATATGGGAACTATTTATGCATCAATTTAGGTCCGATTTAATGTAAATGGTGTACAAAAGTCCCAACATATTTTTCGATTTGCACAAAATTTGGCATAACGTCTATAATGATGTGTGCTATGTTTCGTGAAAATCGGTTCAGATTTAGATATAGCACCCATATATATGTTCGTTCGATTTAATGTAAATGGTGTACCAAAGTCCCTATATATCTTTCGATTTGCACAAATTTGGCATAGCGTCCTGAATTAAGTCTGGAATGATGTGTGCTAAGTTTCGTGAAAATTGGTTCAAATTTTTATATAGCTCACACATGTATGTTCGTCCGATTTAATGTATTTTGCTCTAAAGACCTAAAGTTTGCCCGATTGCCACACAATTTTGTACAATGAACTGAAGTTAATATAAATTAATCTCTGGCAAGTTTCGTCGAAATCGGTTCAGATTTAGGTATAGCTTCCACATATATATTTTCGTCTATTTTTCAATAAATGGTGCACCAAACTTCTAAAGTTTGTCCGATATTTCGAACGGGAGTCTGATTGCGGCATACGGTACATCGTATATGAAGTGTGTTGTAAATCAATTTGCATAAATTTGTCCCATTGTACCCAAAGGACTCTAAATATACAATGGTGGTCACAGAATTAAAACATTTACTGTGGTAAAAATTTTTTGATCAGCCCTCGATTCGTTTAAAGTATTTTTGAAAATTTTTTTATTCAGAACTCTTCGATATACTGCACTTAAGAGATTTAGTGTGAAAATGGAAAATTATTGCATGCAATTTTTCCATAAATAACGGTTTTTATGAAAATACATCGACTTTGAAGTGGCCATATAATTAAAACATTGTGTGATTATTTACTTTACTGCATTTTTTGAAAATATTTTTAAAAAAGCTCTTTATTTTAGTTAAATTGTGTAAAATAAGCATCGATAAAATAATTTAAAAAAATATAAATTTAAAAAAAAAAATCTGTAAAACTTATCGAAATTGCCAAAAAATGTGTACAGTACACCTAACATTCAGAAAATCATACTTATTATAGAAAATAAAGGTCCAAATGCGCCAGAAATTGCTAGAATTACTAGAAAACAAGAAATAATTCTCAAAATAAAAAATATTTAAAAAAAAACTCAAAAAAATGGGAATTAACCTAAAGGAACGATTCAATTTCGATAGCCTTTATTGAAGAAGGTCGCAATATTTTTACAGTATGTGAGGAAATATCGATTGATATTGGCATTTATTATATCAAATCGATTGTTCGAGTAGTACAGAATAAATTTTATCTAAAATTGCGGTATTTTTGGCAACGTTTTTCAACAAAATTGAGTGTAATTTAGTATTTAGTATACTCATGGTTTCAGAAATCTTCATACCAAAACTATCTATATTGGCGTAAGTTTTGGAGTAGGACCCATATAAACGTATCGCCATATTCGGTGTTTTGGGCACATTTTCCAAACGAATTGGCTATATTTCAATTTTAATTAAGTTTTATGGCAATTTTGATCTTATGTACTGCTAAGAATTTAGTACAATAATATTTGCCTATGTTTGATCTTTCGTTTTGTATTCACTTTATTTGATTTTCAGAATTTCACATTTGTATTCACTGGCAGTAGCTTCACAAAATATGTTCAAAAAATTTTAATTAAAAAAAATCACCACCATTTTTGGTCAGTTTTTGTGTTTTTTTCAATTTTTGCATAATCTTAATCAGTGTCCCCGTAACCCCACTGTTTGATATTTATATATATCATAAACTCACTACTGTAATTATGGCCAAAAAATCAAGCCTTGGCCGTATGTGATACGCTTTGAAAAATATAACATTTCAATAAATAGCAAATTCACGTTTTTATTTTTTTTTACATTTAAGCCTCTTACGCTTTTTCTCACTTGAATAATATAGAAATTTCCATCATATAGTCCAGTTTTCACTTACTTGCTACGATTTGGATAATTGTTCCACTTATAGCCAGGATATAGGGCAATTTTTCATTTCAATTTCTCAATTTTATTTAGCATTATAAATTGAATTTTAAATTGTTTGATTCATGAGCTGCTACATACCGTACTTCTGCATGTCTGTTTCCAGTAAATACTTAATTTTAACATTTTTCACTTACTTATCTTTTCCACCACGATTCGTTCGTTGTGGCAAACAGCAACCAAAGCTTGTGATGCGTTTGCATATACTAACTGCGGATACTAGCGGCTGGAGATGATTGTATAAGCGGTCATAATTTCTCCAGGCTATAGACAACAGTCATAATGCAGCATTTGTTATTGTCGTCATCGTCGTCATTGCTCCTACCACCACCGTCAACATAATTCAGTTTTGTGGCCCTGTTGTAGTTGCCGCATTATTTCTATTATTGCTGTTATTAATTGGATTTGATATTGTTACTGGCGTTGTTGTTGTTGTGAGATCTATTTTGCTAATTTGTTAAGGCTTATGCCCATAATATTAAGCAACCAAGTATCTATAAGGAAGTCTGGTAAAAGAAGTGTTTACGATGAAGGAGACTTGTAATAGAAAGAAGAGTAAATGATTTTAAAGTTTTGTGGGAATGTTGTAAACTTAATTTCATAGGGGCGCATAGACTGGCGTATGAGCGGAAAGACATTATAGGTGATTTTTTGATTTAAACACCCTCAATCATACCTTTGAACCACTTTGTCTCTCTATCCTAACCTCTTTCTATTACAACTCTCATTGATTATAACAATTTCATTGATTTTATGGATATGGGAAAATTGGAATTTCGGTTTGAAATTACAAGAAAAAAAATGCAAAATAATGTTGTTGCATTTATTTTCACTTGATAAAACGGCGATAAACCTAGTCCATTGGTAGGTGTAGCTGCCAAACTGAGTTTATTGTAATTTTTCATATGTCTAAGGAAATTACACAATATTCCATAAAAATAGCTAACAGAGTGCGAGTAAAGTACGAGTATACAAACGTTAGTATGAGAAGAAATTACAATCAGGGTGAAAAGGTTTCACATAAAGTTCGGATAGATAGTTAATGAAATGGAAACATCAAATGAGGTAATAAACATGGTTGAAACGACCATAATGTCGGCATGTTAGTAACCATGAAACTCAATTAAAGAAATATAAATGTTGTGTGGAAATTCGGTAGTAATCATGTTGCTATTAATAAAAAAGTAGCACTAGAAATACTAAAATAATAATTATTGATATGAACATATTTTTTTGGGGTAAGTAGTATACTCACCATAAAGCGGAATGCCAAATGTCAGAAACTTCGGCTGGAAAATGCACGGTGAAACATAGACTTATGTTAAAATTTTTGCCAAACGGAGAGTTGCCCTCTGAATATTTAAAGCACATACCTATACAGCAAATGAGGTTAGAGAAGTCCAAACACATAAATGGGCCTGAAAGATTCTATGGGGACCAATATATGAAATTATATTACAATTTTAGGAAAACATATTTATATACCCTTCACCACATTTGGTACACCGTTTTATGTCTTTGTGCATATGTTTGTAACAGGCAAAAGGAAACGACACAGACCCATGGTTCCTTTTGATAATATGAATAGAATCACTATCTGAGTCGATTTATGTATGTTCATCTGTCTGTCCATGTTGAATTGTGCACAAAGCTAACTTATTTGGCCCATATATAGGTTTGTGCCATTATACAATAGTTCACCCAAGACACAATGTTTGCCCGATTAAAGCAACGCGTAATTAATTAATTACAAATTGGCGTATGTGAAGTTCGAAATGAAGTTTTACATTGGTTCTATATCAGAACAGATTGACGTATTGAAATCGCTTCATATTTATATATAGCTCCCATATATATTTTCCCCTGATTTTATGTAAATGGTGCACCAAACATCCAAGAATGATTGTCTAGAATACGTGTGTTAAGTTTTGTTGAAATCGGTTCTGTTTTTGATATACGAAAACCACACATCAAACTCCCAAGGTTTGTCCGATTGAGACGAAATGAAGCATTAATGTGATTTTTTTTGATACCGATTCGGAGTTAGATATAGATTCCGCACATAATTTCGTCCGATTTCGTCTAAATGGTGCAAAAATACCAAAATACCATTGACATGAAATAAATTTCAGAATGACATCTATGAATATCACATATTTCATTTAGTCCGCGCCATCATCCGGAATTCCACCTAAACCTTTATATGCGGTCGAAACATCAACATCGTATTTGTGCTTATTCATTGATTCGATTTTGATTACTTTCCAGTCGAACATAAATTCATTCTTCTGTATAATTCCGTTATAAACATTTCTTATATTTTGAGCGTCATGAGCAGGTATGGTCCGTGTGCCGAAGTTTTAGGTTTTCGACTTGTCAGGGTATTATAGCTTTGTGTTGCTCCAAAAGTTTATAATGCCGCGAAATATTGTTCCTAGACCCATCTTTTAGTAAACCGATGCACTATGGGTAAAAAGGCAACCCTGTTTTTGCTGGCGAACTTTAAAAGGCTAAAAAAGAAATTAGCCTCCGAAGTTGCTTCACAAAATACGTTATATCATTGCTGCTACGGTTTCAGCCAAAATATTCAACGACAGAGACATGGCCTTTGTTTTGAATAAAGCAGTTAGTAATGCAAATATAGTCGAAGTAAGGAACAAACATTTTGTTAGTGCCCCAAATCATATGAAAATTAGTAGGTCATCTTGGGAGCATACAAAATTATACAAACTAAATTTCACTTCAATAACTTCATAAACAAAAAAGTTGGCCAGAACGGCGATATGGCAACTATATGAAATGGTGCCCCAAATCATTTGAAAATAGGTAGGACATCTTGGGACCATAAAAATTGTATACAAACCAAATTTCCCTTCAATAGCTTTATAAACAAAAAAGTCGGGACAAATCGGCCAGATCGGCTATATGGCAGCTATATGAAATAGTGCCCCAAATCATATGAAAATTGATAGGTCATCTTGGGAGCATAAACATGTATACAAAGCAAATTTCAATTCAATAGCTTTTAAATTAGAGTTTATGTCAAAATAAACGTAAAAAACCATAGTGCGATGGTCATATATCAACCAGCTGAATCGATCTTAGCCATAATTTGCAAACACGGTACAGGCCACAGTTATGGGCCAATCTTTACGGAATGTTACATTTAGGGGATCAGTTGAATATCCCAACTTTATTTGTGTCTGTTTTTGTGGTCGCTCTAGAGGTCGCAATTTTGACCCGAAATACACGTCATTTTTCACGATAATAGGAGTCTGGCCAGAGATTTGGGTGCAAAATAATAAAATTAGAATTCCATGCGTAATATATACGGGGGTTGGGGAAAATAAATCCATTATGAAAATGTCGATAAAATCGGAGAAATTATCGAAGTTGGCCGGCATGTTAGCAGTCATAACATCGCTAAAAATCGACCATAAAACTGTTTAAACCATTTACACAAAGCTGGATTCAAAAAGAAAATGTTTGGGTACCACACCAATTAACAAAAAAAATGGAATGGAACCTTGGCCAAACGGAATGAGATAGACACATTTCTTAAACGGATGGTGACTGAAAATGAGAAATGGTGACTGAAAATGAGTGCAAAAACGATCGTGGTCAAAGAGCGGTGAAGCATCTCAAATGGTGGCCAAACTGGGACTAACGGCCAGAAAGGTTCTGCTATGCATTTTGGTGGGACTGAAATGGGATTATTTATTATGAGTTGTTTCCATATGGCCAAACGCTAAATTCGGATATCTGCTGTCAACAACTGGAACGTTTGACCAGACCAGACCGGTCAGAATTGTCCAACAGGAGAGGCATTGTATTCCACCAGGACAACGCTAGGCCACACACATCTACAGTGACTCGCCAGAAACTTCGGAAGCTTAGTTGGGAAGTTTTAATGCATCCTCCATACAGTCCGGACTTGGCACCAAGCGATTGCCATCATTTTCTTGCCTCGCAAAATTTCTTTTGTAATAAAAAAATTGGTATCTAGGGAGAATTGTGAAAATAGACTGCTAGAGTTTTTTTTGGCAAATAGAGAGCAGGACTGCTATGAGAGAGGCATTATGAAGTTACCTTTAAAATGACAACAAATCATACTAAACGGTGCATATTTGGCCCATTCGGAAGCATAAATAAAGTCATTTCTTTCTTTTTCCTCAACCTAATATTAACTCCTGAAGGACATAGACCCGAGAAGTTGTTAGAATATCGATGAGGAGGGGTTGACCTTCAAATTGATAGCAATTACATTGGTCGGATGTGGGAGTTATACGTAAATAACTACAGGCGTATACCTGTTGTAATATTGTTTAGTATTAGTATTACCCTCCACCATAATTTTTGTCATTCCGTTTGTAACTCACCGAAATATTCATTTCCGACCCTATAAAGTATATAAATTCTTGATCAGGGTAAAATTCTAAGACGATCTAGACATGTTCGTCCGTCTGTTGTAATCACGCTATCTTCCGAAGGAATTTATATAGTGTGTTGAAAATTTGTATAGGGTTGTCTTTTGTCTGCAGGCAGGTCAAGTTCGAAGATGGGATATATCGGTCCACGTTTAGGCATAGCTCCCATATAAGGGTATCCCCAATTTTCGGTATTTTGGGGTTCTTGAGCGCGTTTTTCAACCGAATTCGCTGAAATTTGGTATTTTGTAGGCGTATATGGAAACAAATCTCCCTACCAAAAATTATTAATAGTCAACCCCTTTTAGGCGTAGTCCCCATATAATCCCATTTTTTATATTAATATAATTATATGATTTTTCCGCGTTTTGGGTTTGGTTCTAACACTCTGTTGTAATCATTTCCCCTGTGAAGGATATCGAGATAAAAAACTAGAACGCACGTTTCTATAATGAACTATATGTGAACTATAACCCGCATTTAGGCTTAGTCGTAGCCCCTGTGTGGGAGGTACCAGAAGGCATGGACCGATATTGCCCAAATTCGGACTTGAACTAAGTTTGGGAGACATAATAAGATGGGATGAAATCAAATTTTTCTGAAACGGATTTGGTCCCAAGAAACATGGGGTTTAGAACTAATATTTCGATGAGGCACACTAATTAGCCATAAGGTTGAGGGTATAATTTTCTATTAAAAATTATTGTTTACATAATCGGTTTGTAGAAATGTCGGTATAGGTCCATTTGTGTTATGTTCCCTATATTTTCATTTACCTGTCAGTATATCGATGGTGGAGGGTATCCAAAGTTCGGCCCGGCCAAACTTAACGCTTTTTCAATTGTTTGATTTTCTTGTCCCTCTAGAGGCCACTATTATAAACCTAATATCACAAATGTTACAAGGGGATCTGCCCAACGAAAAAGTATGACTGTTTTCATGATGATCAGTTATTATTTAACAGGTCAAATGAACCAAGACTTGGAACTAAATTTGAATATTATGGTGTATACTTTAAATCCGGTAAGCATGACTCGGAAAATATGCCAGTGTCGGTCCAGATCGCGAAATATTGCCTAGGCTCGGAATGTAGATCCGCAGGAAGATAGAGTTCCGAAGCAGTTGTCTAGCATATCATATGGTCGGCCGTCCATATAGGTTTTCTATTCATATTTGTTAATAGTTTTCCATACAGGTAATTATTTAATGTTTACATTCTTACTAAATTTAAGGACGCCCTCCACTTGTTCTTTGCAATCAATTTACACCATTAAAATAGATAATATCGAGTCCCACAAAACATATAGGACTTTTACTTTTCTTACAAACACACGCTCTCTATTAAAAATATTAAAGAAATTGATTTTCCATTAATAAATATCTGATATACATTTCCCTGCAAATTTTGTTTTTCTATATTTCTTCACTTCATTGCAATACTACAACTTAATTTAACTTTAACACATTTCAACTACTTTCCCACAACTTCAAATTGTATATCATGCGTAACCATTGCAAGTTCGTTCATTGGAAAGTGTTAATGCAGCGGAGTATTAAATTTGATTTTTTTAAATTTATTTGTACACCTTCAAACTGATATAATTTGATGGATATTTATTGTTCAAATGGAAAGAAAAAAATAAATATGAACAAAAAAAAAAAAAACAGAAGTTGTAATACAATAGTGTTTTTACCGGGAAATTGGTGTAACAAGAGCCCAACCCTAAACATGATATGCCATAGAGATATGAATTTTCTGTGTACAAAAAAAAAAAAAAAATAAATAAATAAAATAAAACAGCACAGCAAAAAAATTTGTAACGGATACGATCAGTAATTGAAAACCAATTTTGATTTTCATCTATGGACACACTAGGCTTGGGGGAGAACGAGGAGGGGGCATTTTATTTGTATTTCATAATATTTTACAATGGTAATTGTGGCAAAACGCAGTCAGTACACCAAAGCCCCTAGTAAAAGATTGTTGCTGTTTTTTAATAGATAAGCTTCAACACAATCATGTATATTTTAAAACAATTCAGCTACTACACAGTGGTTCAATTTTGCATGGTTACCATGAAATTTATGTACCACTCTAACCACTCCCTAAACAAATCAACTTTGTTGTGGTTATTTTCTGTTGACATTGTTAGTGGCATATTTTTCTCCAAAATTACTTCATATTTATGTCTCATTATAGTTAGGAAATATATGTGTACCCAACCCGATCATATTTCAGCACCTTTCATTATGCCAAGATGCGGTTTTTCCTTCTCTCTCTTTCACTTGAAAATTTCTTCATTTTGGTTGCAACACCGTGCAGTTGCATGAAAAATGCAAAAACTGAAAATGATTTGCTAAATGTGATATTCATTACACGAAAGCCCGTAATGAATGAATGACTGAGTGTGTGCGCTTTGTAGCTGTATGTTTGTCGATCTATCTGTCAGTTGCATGTAATTGCATGAGTGACTTAAGGCAATAACATTTCAATTCATTGCTTTATGCTAAAGCAAATGTTGTTGTCGATTAACTTCTCCTTCACCAGGCAGTCGACCAATGTTTTGCTCAGCGATCATGCACACCACGAAAACTTAAAAGCATTCTGCTGCCTGTGTTGCAATCTGCAATATTTCCTCTTCTTGTGTTGGGAGTTGGGGTTACAAATTTACACTGGAAGAAAAATGGTAAACATTTAAACCAAAACTGAAACTGTGCAACAATATTTTGGGGAATAGAAAAAAATCACAGTAAACCGACACTAAACTATTGTAAAGTGGGAATCACCATGTAAGATGCGAGACTATCGACGGAAAACGGTAGTGAGATTACAATATTATGAGGAGAATCTCGATTTACAAATTAACACGTTTTAGAAAAAAATGATTAAAAATAAATAGATTTTAAAATCAAATAAATAGAAATGGATTGCAACGCAACCAGTATTTCTCATTAAAATTTGGTTAATTTATTTACAAAGTATTCTCCAGAATGATATCCATACCTTTTTCCGCTCTCTGAGAGTTCTACAAAACTTCGTCGTTGTATAGAACAGCTTCCAATTTATACCCTTCACCACACTGTGGTACAGGGTATTACGTTCTTGTGAATATGTTTGTAACAGGCAAAAATATTCGAGATAGACCCATGGTTCCTTTTGAGAACCACTTTCTGAGTCGATTTATGCATGTCCGTCCGTCCGTCCGTCCGTCTGTTGATGTTAAATTGTAAACAAAGTACAGGTCGCATTTATGCTCCGAATTGGATGAAATTTGGCACAGTTCATTTGTTTGACCCAAGGACGAACCCTATTGAAATTGGGAAAAATCGGTCCATATTTAGATATAGCTCCTGTATATAGCTTCACCCGATTTTAGGTAAATATTCCACTAACGTTCCTGGAAATCTTTTGACTTGCACAAAATTTGGCACAGCGTAATGAATCAGGTCTAGAATGATGTCTGCCAAGTTTTGTGAAAATCAGTTCAGATTTAGATATAGCTCCCATATATAGTTTCGTCCGATTTAAGGTAAATTGTGTAACAAAGTCCATATATATCTTTCGATGTGCACGAAATTTGGCACAGCGTACTAAATTAAATCTAGAATGTTGTGTTCAAAGTTTCGTGAAAATGGGTTCAGATTTAGATATAGCTCCAATATATAGCTTCGCCCGATTTTAGGTAAATAGTCCACTAAAATCCCTGGAAATTATTTGATTTGCACGAATTTTGGCATATCGTACTGAATTAAGTCTAGAATGATGTGTGGAAAGTTTCGTGAAAATGGGTTCAGATTTAGATATTGCTCCCATATATATATATTTATATATATTATCATCCCATTTTAGGTAATTGGTGCAGCAAAGTCCTATATATCTTTCGATTTGCACGAATTTTGGTATAGGGTACTGAATGAAGTCTAGAATGATGTTGCGAAGCTTATTGAAAAGATCCATAGTTAGGCCGATTGACACAACGTACTGATGTAATATAAATTAGTCTTTGGCGTCATCTGTTAGGATACATATGTAGAACATACCCAAAGTGGAGAAGGGTATCATATAGTCGGTCCAGTCCGACTTTACTACTTTCCTTACTGGTTATGTCTGCAGAAGAAAAATATTATCTATCTATAAAAGAGCGTCATCTTTTCTATCAAGAGAAGGACAACCTCTTCTACCCTTCACCCATATCGCATTTCCATCCCCTCCACATTATTTATTTCAGTGTATAGTTTTATGATTTATCGTGTATATCATATTCATCATCAGCTTTCATCATTTATGTTGAAACATGGACGCCGCACTATTTGCTTGACTATGATGTTCCTCGTTTGTTGGGTGCGTTTTTCTTTATTGTTTATCTTTCGAAGAGTCTGTTTTTCGTTTCGTCGTGCCGTTTTCCTTCCTCTACTTCTACAATTTCACTTTCATTTGCTTGAGGCGATGACGAACACCTTTATGGCAGCTTAAAGATATTTTCTGGTTTCATTTTGTTTCGCTTTATATTGTTTTCCTTTCGTTTTTTATTATACCCTTCACCACACTGTGGTACAGGGTATTATGTCTTTGTGCATATGTTTGTAACAGGCAAAAGGAAACGAGATAGACACATGGTTCCTTTTGAGAATATGCATAGAATCACTTTCTAAGTCGATTTAAGCATGTCCGTCCGTCCGTCCGTCCGTCTGTCTGTCTGTCTGTCCATGTTAAATTGTAAACAAAGTACAGGTCGCATTTATGATCCGAATTGGATGAAATTTGGCATAGGTCACTTATTCGGCCCAAGGACGAACCCTATTGAAATTGGGAAAAATCGGTTCAGATTTAGATATAGCTCCCATATATATATTTAACCGATTTAATGTAAACGGTCCCTATATATCTTTCGATTTGCACGAAATTTGGTACAGCGTAATCATTTAAGTCTAGAATGATGTCTGCCAAGTTTCGTGAAAATCGGTCCAGATTTAGATATAGCTCCCATATATAGTTTCGTCCGATTTCATGTAAATGGTGCCCCAAAGTCCCTATATATATTTCGATTTGCACGAAAATTGGCATAACGTATTAAATTAAGCCTAGAGTGATGTCTGCCAAGTTTCGAGAAAATCGGTTCAGATTTAGATATAGCTCCCATATATAGTTTCGTCCGATTTCATGTAAATGGTGCCCCAAAGTCCCTATATATCTTTCGATTTGCACGAAATTTGGCATAACGTATTAAATTAAGCCTAGAGTGATGTCTGCCAAGTTTCGAGAAAATCGGTTCAGATTTAGATATAGCTCCCATATATAGTTTCGTCCGATTTCATGTAAATGGTGCCCCAAAGTCCCTATATAGCCTTCGATTTGCTCGAAATTTGGCATAGCGAAATGGATTAGGTCTAGATTGATGTGTGTTAAGTTTGCTGAAAATCGGTTCAGATTTAGATATAGCTCCCATATATATTTGCGTCCGATTTAAGGTAAATGGAGTACCAAAGTCCCTATATATCTTTCGATTTGCACGAAATTTGGCATAACGTATTAAATTAAGCCTAGAGTGATGTCTGCCAAGTTTCGAGAAAATCGGTTCAGATTTAGATATAGCTCCCATATATAGTTTCGTCCGATTTCATGTAAATGGTGCCCCAAATTCCCTATATACCTTTCGATTTGCACGAAATTTGGCATAACGTATTAAATTAAGCCTTGAGTGATGTTTGCGAAGTTTCGAGAAAATCGGTTCAGATTTAGATATAGCTCCATATATAGTTTCGTCCGATTTGATGTAAATGGTGCCCCAAAGTCCCTATATATCCTTCGATTTGCTCGAAATTTGGCATAGCGAAATGGATTAGGTCTAGATTTATGTGTGTTAAGTTTGCTGAAAATCGGTTCAGATTTAGATATAGCTCCCATATATATTTTCGTCCGATTTAAGGTAAATGGTGTACCAAAGTCCCTATATATCCTTCGATTTGCACGAAATTTGGCATATCGTACTTAATTAAGTCTAGAATAGTGCACGTTAAGTTTCTCGAAAATCGGTTTGGATTTAAATATAGCTCCTATATAAATTTTCGTCCGATTTAATGTAAATAGTGTACCGAAGTCCCTATACATATTTCGATTTGCACAAAATTTGGCATAGTGTACTAAAATGAGTCTGGAGATTTAAGTGAAATGAGATTTATATATAGCTCCTATATATTTTTGCTTCCGATTTTATGTAAATTGTGCACTAAAGACCCAAAGTTTGTCCGATTGCCACACAATTATGTACAATACAGAAGTTAATATAAGATAATCTCTGCCATTCTCATTGAAATCGGTTCAGATTTTGATATAGGTTCTACATATATATTTTCGTCCAATTTTACACAAAATTGACACAAATTTTGCACAACGTACTAAAGTTTTGAAATTTGGAAAGTGTAGAAATCGGTTCAGATTTTGATAGAGCTTCTATATATATTTTCTGCCGAGTTTTGGTAATTTTGTCCCATTGTAAGAAGCAACCGTATATCTGAACAAATGAAAAATTTAGTATAGGTTGCAGAATTCGACGTCTATTAGCATTCATCTGTTGAATATACCCAAAGTGGTGAAGGGTATCATATAGTCGGCCCCGCCCGACTTTTCTACTTTCCTTACTGGTTGAATTATGCTGTTTTTTTCTTTATTTCATTGTCGGACAGACAAATTGCGTCTTTTTAGCATAGAAAAGCAAATGAACAGATTATATGGTTCGGTAGAAATGAAACAAAAAATTAAATAAGTGATGCTGTAACATTAAATTATTATTTCATCGTTGGTTTTTGGATGTAGATGTTGTTATGCAGGAATTTGATATATTATTTGGAATGCGAAATAACCATGCTAATATATTGTCAAAAGTTCAAATGGACTTCAAAAAATATTTGAAACATGTTGTTTGGAGAGGGTTCTGTGCAAGGAGGGATCATCCATGTCATCAATGCTATTAAAAGTTGTAATCAAAGAACAGTTTACAATTCTGGTCCAATTGTCACCAGCGAACATGTTATATCGTCCGACATACCTAACATATATGGTGATTCTTATATGGAAGCTATGTCACAATATGAAGCAAATTGTCTTCCCTGAGTATTTTTTTTCCATTTACATATAGATAGTCTCATTGAAAGATACGACTAGGATCTCCAACATACGGACAATGGTTCATGGTACGTTTAGGAGGGCTATGTCAAAAAGTGGACCTACATTCAAAAAAGTTAGATCATATATCAATGCACAATTCTAAGATTGTAAAATTTAGGGAAACATGTGTTTGCAGGTTCCAAGATTGGCATTGCGCTCGTACACTGGCACCTTCAATGTCTGGTGTTTACGCCTATCAGAGAAGGAGGATCCATTTTAATTGGCTGGTAATTGAACATTTATCTCCAATGAGAATAGAGATTTTAACAAGTTTTGCCTCTACAACTCTAAATAATGTAGAGTTGATATTATATCATTCAGTTTTTAAAATGTGGAATTATTTTTCGGAGACCTCATAAAGAATAAGAATACAATTCTATATTGGGCCCGTTTGTCTATTGAAATTGCGATAAAGATATGCCCCCCAAAAAGGTCCCGCCACCTTTTTAACTGCATTTTTCTATTGGCGTTGTCGAGGGTAATAAACATATGTGCAGAATGTTATTACTATAGGTCCAATTTGTCTGTAGGGTATTTTAAAGATTCCAACCAAATTGCCTCTATGTTAGCACTCCGTGTATCTGATGGAGAAATACGCAAAATTATTTCAATATAAGTCCACATTTTTATTTAGCCCCCATTTCATGAAAAATATCTTATGCTCCTTTTAACACGAAATCATCAACGTTTGACCGTTCTTCTAAAATTAAATATATGAATATAACTATAAGAAGTGGACCCTGAAATTTTGTTGCAGGTAAACTCATTAGAATTTAAAAGAAGTAACAAGTGAAACTGAAACTGCTCAAAATTGTAGATTAGAGACATTAATGTTGGAAAATGTGTCCAAACTCCCCAAAATACCGAATTATGGGTGGCACCGTTATATTTAGGCTATCCTTAAAAGTCGAAAAATATTGATCATTTCGGTGGTAAGCTGTGCTCCACAATGAAATACGGTTGAAAAATACTTCAAAAATTATCAAAATAACCTATAATTGTTAACGGGGCTTCAAAACCAGTGAGCGGAGCAGTATATTTGGACGGTTTCGACCATATGATACACTCAACAACTACCACCGAACATTAACATTCTGCAGATTTATATTCCGAGCCTGGGCAATATTTTGTCATATTAGAGGTCAAAATAAAGTTTTCGGTACATTTCATTCCCTAAATATTAGCGGATAATTACCAAAATAATAGGGGTCTTCTTTTGCCAGAATCCAACCTACATGCAACATTTCGATTGGTTCATAACTGGGGTCTGTATCGTGTTTACAAATTATAATGGATAAGCGGACGGACGGTCTAGGTCGACTCAGTCGACATATGACGATCGGTTTACCTAGGACTATAATACCCTGACAGCATAGTTGTGTTGAGTATAAAACTAGAATGATATATGTGTGCAAAATTTCAAGGCTCTCTCTTTAACAATGCGAGCTATAGGTGTTGAAATCGTATAAAAACGTCGTTATGCTCGTCCTCTCCGACATTTGTGTACCCTCCAACTTTTACGTAAAATTTGTGAGAGGAATATTTGAAGACCAATGGGAACACAAAATATAAAATTAGAGCAAAATTAATTAAAATTAAAATCGAAGACAAATTTTTTTGAAAATCAGTTCTGATTTAAATATAGAGCCCCTATATTATTGTCAAATTTCGCAAAAGTTCTTCAAAGTTCAAATTTTGTCTGATTGAAACGAAAATTTACATATCGTACCGAATTGATTGTGACAATAGTACCGAAAAATGTAGCCTTTACAAGATTTCCTATGACTCCTTGTCTAAGCCTACCTCAAAGAGAGGTCCGTCTTCATTCTCCTTTGTGTGGAAGCCTAAGATTTTCGGCAGATAACTAAACATTTGCTCATATCTTACCCTTCTATCACATTATCCCGTTAAATATAAAGCGTGAAATCGAATATCAAGTATTTGCCTTTAAAGACCCTATCTAAAACCTTATGAGCGATATTTTTGTAGAATATTTTGAGATAAATCTCGTCTTGTGGTATTTAGAATACGTCTCAAGAAAAAAAGTTCACAAAAACTCGTGATATGGGGAGGATATATTTTACAAAAGTATTCCAAATCGAATGACTGCAGGCATATGAGCTTCGTAATATTTAGATATAGCAGCAACAAATGCATCGTGTCATAACTCACAAAACTCGCCAATGGCTTTCATCCCCAGATCAACACCTCGATTTTGAGACACAGTGTTATCGAGGAACTTATGTGGTTCTGATTAAATCTTAACCAAACACTAAAACAATAAAATCTGAACTAATATAAACCAGAAAGGAAAGTCGGACTGTGCACCACGTTGGGTATATTTTACAAATGTATCCATCTCGTTTCCTTTTGTCATATGCACAAATACATAATACCCTTTACCACAGTGTGGTGAAGGGTAAAAAATATGCTAGGGCAATTCCTTTGTGAAATCCAATAAATACTCTCTGCAAAAAAAAAAAAAAAAAAAAAAATTAAGTGACGAATTGCAAAAAGCAAATCCAAATTTTCCCACAAAATAACTGAAATTGTCTAATATTTTGGAATGTATATCTCATCCCTGCTACTAGGAGGTTTAGTTCTTAAGTTGGCATTAACTGGTTAAACAGCCTCAGTTTATTTTCTTACCATTTTATTTCAAGCATTCAATTAAACGAACGTTTTAATGATAGTCTCAATGATTTCAAAATATTTGGTTTGCCTTTGATTTTGTTTATCAAACTGTAATCGATACATATATATTAAATTTACCCAGTTACTATATCACACAAATATAATATTTCAAACATTCGCTAATTTATTAACTTGCTGGCTTACTAATTCATTTAGAATTCTGGCATTAAGTGAATGTGTTATTAAATTTTCTCTAATTGCAATTTAAGTTAGTTATTTAAAAGTCCATTTAAAATAGTGATTACCAACACACAGACACACACACACACATTTATACACAATACTTAAATGCTATTAATAGACTCAATAATGAATATGATATTTTAGCAATTTACATTTACATATAAAGTTATATACAATATCAATTTCCTCTTCAATTTTATAGCCTTTTATTATTATTATTTCACACGATGACACAACGTATACACATAAATATACTACACACACACACTCACTGATTGATACACCCACACATAATAACTAAGTTTGAGTGATTTCAACTGGCTTTTCATTCTAATAATAACAACTATAAAAACCAAAATTATTTATAAAACCAAAAACATTTAAAATATTTTTGCCGCTTTCAAATAATTTAGCCCAGCACCCGAAAATATTTCCTATTATTATACTAGCCAGATGTGTCGCAGCATTTATGGAATGTTGTTGGCTTTTTTATACCCTTCACCACTCTGTGGTACAGGGTATTATGTCTTTGTGCATATGTTTGTAACAGGCAAAAGGAAACGAGATAGACATATGGTTCCTTTTGAGAATATGCATAGCATCACTTTCTGATTCGATTTATGCATGTCCGTCCGTCCGTCCATCTGTCTGTCGATGTAAAATTGTAAACAAAGTACAGGTCGCATTTATAATCCGAATTGGATGAAATTTAGCATAGGTCCCTTATTTGGCCCAAGGACGAACCCTATTGAAATTGGGAAAAATCGGTTCAGATTTAGATATAGCTCCCATATATATATTTAACCGATTTAATGTAAACGGTCCCTATATATCTTTCGATTTGCATGAAATTTGGTACAGCCTAATCATTTAGGTCTAGAATGATGTCTGCCAAGTTTCGTAAAAATCGGTTCAGATTTAGATATAGCTCCCATATATATATTTAACCGATTTAATGTAAACGGACTCTATATATCTTTCGATTTGCACGAAATTTGGTACAGCCTAATCGTTTAGGTCTAGAATGATGTCTGCCAAGTTTCGTAAAAATCGGTCCAGATTTGGATATAGCTCCTATATATAGTTTCGTCCGATTTCATGTAAATGGTGCCCCAAAGTCCCTATATATCTTTTGATTTGCACGAAATTTGGCATAACGCACTGAATTCAGCCTAGAGTGATGTCTGCCAAGATTCGAGAAAATCGGTCCAGATTTAGATATAGCTCTCATATATAGTTTCGTCCGATTTCATGCAAGTGGTGCCCCAAAGTCCCTATATGTCTTTCGATTTGCCCGAAATTTGGCATAACGTACTGAATTGAGCCTAGAATGATGTCTGCCCAGTTTCGAGAAAATCGGTCCAGATTAAGATATAGCTCCCATACACAGTTTCGTCCGATTTCATGTAAATGGTGCCCCAAATTCCCTATATATCTTTCGATTTGCACGAAATTTGGTACAGCCTAAACATTTAGGTCTGGAATGATGTCTGCCAAGTTTCGAGAAAATCGGTTCAGATTTAGATATAGCTCCCATATATAGGTTCGTCCGATTTAAGGTAAATTGGGCAACAAAGTCTCTACATCCTTCGATTTGCATGAAATTTGACATAGAGTACTGAATTAGGTGCAGAACGAATGGTGCCAAGTTTCGAGAAAATCGGTTCAGATTTAGACATAGCTCCCACACATAGGTTCGTCCGATTTAAGGTAAATGGGGCACCAAATTCCCTCTACATTCTTCGATTTGCATGAAATTTGGCACAAAGTACTGAATTAGGTCCAGAACGATGTGTGCCAAGTTTTGAGAAAATCGGTTCAGATTTAGATATAGCTCCCATATATAGTTTCGTCCGATTTAAAGTACATGGTGCACCAAAGTCCCTATATATCATTCGATTTGCTCGAAATTCGGCATAGAGTACTGAATTAGGTCCAGAATGATGTGTGCCAAGTTTCGTGAAAATCGGTTCAGATTTAGATATAGCTCCCATATATATTTTCCTCCCATTTTAGGTAAATAGTGCACCAAAGTCCCTATATATCCTTGGATTTGCACGAAATTTGCCATAGCGTACTGAATTAAATCTAGAAAGATGTGTGTAAAATTTCGTGAAAATCGTTTAAGATTTAGATATAGCTCCCATATATATTTCCATCCGAATTTAGGTAAATAGTGCACCAAAGCCGATGCGTGTTGAATTTCATGAAAATCGGTTCGGATTTAGATAATGCTCCCACAGAA
>NW_026880313.1:0-31323 GCF_032173495.1 Musca vetustissima
ATAGCTGTGCTGTTTTGTAGCTTTCTTAAGGCTTTGATCAGTTGCTGAATTGAGAGCATTTTGCTGAATATAATAATAATACGAACGACGACGACGTCTGGTAGTAGTCTCGTACGTAATCGTCTCGTGACAAATACCAAACAAGAAAAAATGCGAGTAAATTATATTTTGATTTTACTTTTGTTTGCTGGTTTGTTGTTCGATTTCGTATAAAAATGGCAATCAGTAATTTTGCTTCTCGTCTGTTTGGTTTGGTTATTCTCGTTCTTGGGTAGGGGGAATTCCTTTGTGTTAGCGTTTCACCAATTCACAATTGTTATGACTGTTGTTGGTTCGTTATTATTGCCTGGTTACTACGGGCACACACAATTTGATCTGAAAAAATAACAAAAAAAAATATTAGTATTTGTTTATTATTTTATTTAATGTGTCTTAATAAAAAAGTTAGCTAAAAAGTAGTTTGAATAGCTTTGTTTCCGAATAAACAAAATTTCAGTTAAAAGTGGTTTGAATTGCTTTGAACAACAAAAATCTGTCAGTGGAAAACAAGAAAGTTTGAAAAAGATGCAAACATTTTCGTAATAACACTTTTTCTGTCGTAGAAATTTCAAATACAAAAATTCATAATGGCTAAAATTGCGGGATATGAAAGTCTAGACAATTTGTTACTAAATGTTCTTAGAATATATAAAATCGAGGACTGTGCAATTATGAAGGACAAAATCCAAATAAGTAGTTACATATATCTGGCCAAAGTCCATAAAAATATTGTGGAGCAGAACTTCAACGAAAAGCAGCAGAGAACGACAGATGCCTAGCCCAACGAAAGTCTATTGGGTCAACTGAGATCATAACGTGGCCCAAATTGACAGCGCGATACCAGACACATGTCCTGCTTATTGACTAGGACTTCATGATAGGTTACGTTAAAGAATGTACAGGCACAATTTATTTAGCAGCCTCAGGTGCTCATCCTAGTTACCAGAAAAAAAAACAAGAAGGTGGGTTGTGGTTTTGGTTAATTTAGAAATGTTCAAATTTTGGGGTCTTTTCCGGAGAAGAATGTTAGAAAATAAATATCAAATTTGCCAAATAGTCGATGTTTCAAAGATATTTTTATATGAACTACTCGTATAGGACTTTATTTAACTTGCTTATGAATGTCCGATTTGGACTAAATATGCGTTTTGTTGTATGATTTGTTGTCATTTTAAAGGTAACATCATAATGTCTCTCTCTTAGAAGTCCTGCTCTCTATTTACAAGAAAAGCTCTAGTCGCTGATTTTCACAATCCTCCCTAGATACCAATTTTTTATCATTAAAGAAATTTTGCAATGCAAGAAAAATATGATAATCGCTTTGCGCCAAGTCCGGACTGTATGGCGGACTAGGAACCGATTATGTCCGGACTAGGAACCGATTATGTAAACCATAATATAAATTTCAGAAATTGTTAATGGATAATTATGCCCTCAGCCTTATTCGTTTCAGAAAATTTTGATTTCATATAAACTTTGCGACGATGCACTATGGGTAAAAAGTATGATTTTTTGGCATAAAGTCAATTTTTTTTTGTTTTCATATTTTGAAATGTAACTGATTTCCTAAATGTAGACACCCATATTAGAAAAAAAACATTCAATATGAATGCGGGTGGCAACCCTTTTTTTGCTGGCGACCTTTGAAAGTCAGCAGTTTGAAAGTCACATTGTTTTGGTACAACTGGCGGTAAAAATCAGCTAAGTTCGAGTGCTTGTAATTTGACAAAATTGAAAAAAATAAAGTGTGTAATTATGGAAAACGTTAGTGCAGGTATATAAAATTAAGATGAGATGCCCTTTTTGTCATATTTGTCTGTTGTTGTAGTACTGTGAAATGTTTTGTTTATGTATAACTTTATATAAAATCTATAAATTGTAGTTTTGTTCCGTGGAGTGTAACTTGTGAATGGCAAAGCATTGCAAAAAGGTGTAAATGCCAAGTTATTAAAAAACGTGTGTTAATTAATGAGTAACTAGCCTTTTTTGTGCTTTTTTGTGCCAACTCGTGTTTTTTACTGATAAACATGTGTTTGCCCATGCAGCGCTTATTGAAATTTGAAGTAGCAAAAATCGCTCAGAAGATTCACTTGTGAAATATGTGTTACAGAATATCAATAATATCAGTTTAAATGAAGACCAAATGCGTTTGATATCGAAAGAAGTTAAAGATTTTGTTAATTATATAAAAAAGCATTTGCCAAAGTTCAACCGTAAGAGTATAATTATAGTAATGTATGAGCAGTATGTTTCCCCAAACAAAATAGGTCGCCCAAAATTAAATTATGAACATGCTGGACCTAGGCTAAAAAGGAAATTAGCCTCCTAAGTTGCTTCACAAAATGGTAGGTCATCTTGGGAGCATAACAAATTATACAAACTAAATTTCACTTCAATAGCTTCATAAACAAAAAAGTTGGGGCAAATCGGCAAGATCGGCTATATGGCAGCTATATGAAATAGTGCCCCAAATCATATGAAAATTGGTAGGTCATCTTGGGAGCATAAAAAATGTATACAAACCAAATTTCACTTCAATAGCTTTATAAACAAAAAAGTCGGGACAAATCGGTCAGATCGGCTATATGGCAGCTATATGAAATAGTGCCCCAAATCATATGAAAATTGGTAGGTCATCTTGGGAGCATAAAAAATGTATACAACCCAAATTTCAATTCAATAGCTTTAAAATTAGAGTTTATGCCAAAATAAACGTAAAAATAACCATAGTGCGATGGGGAATATCGGTCCACTCCTTCTGGTACCTCCCGCACGGGGACCAGGCCTAAATGCGGGTTATAGTTCATTATCGAACCATACGTTCTAGTTTTTTATCTCGATCTTCGGCGCAGGTGAAATGATTACAACAGAGTCTTAGAACCAAATCCAAAACGCGGAAGAAATCAGATAAC
Source organism: Musca vetustissima (assembly GCF_032173495.1). Taxonomy (NCBI): domain Eukaryota; kingdom Metazoa; phylum Arthropoda; class Insecta; order Diptera; family Muscidae; genus Musca; species Musca vetustissima. The sequence continues at coordinate 2,952 of NW_026880313.1, forward strand.
TTTTAATACAAAAGGGGAGTTATATGGGGACCGCCCCAAAGAGAGGGCGAATATTAATAATTTTTGGTGGGAAGATTTGTTACCATATACAACTACAAAATTCCAAATTCCAGCGAATTCGGTTGAAAAACGCGCTCAGCAACCCCAAAATACCGAAAATTGGGGGTACCCTATCCGAAAAAATTGACCTATATTCATAATTATTTGTGGAGAGATTTGGTACCTATTAAGAAGACAAAATACTAAATTACAGCCAATTCGGTGGAAAAATATGCTCAAAACCCCCAAACGTGCACAAGAACTCTAAAATACCGAAATTGGGGGGTACCGTTATATGGGAGCTACGCCTAAACGTGTACCAATATATCCCATCTTCGAATATGACCTGCCTACAGACAAAAGGCAAACCTATACAAAATTTCAGCACCCTATCTCAATGTCTTCAGAAGATAGCGTGATCACAATAGACGGAAGGACGGACATGGCTAGATCGTCTTAGAATTTTATCCTGATTAAGAATATATATAATTAATAGGGTCGGAAATGAATATTTCGATGAGCTACAAACGGAATGACAAAACTAATATACCCTCCAACTATGATGGAGGGTATAAAAAGTGGGGGTATTTTTGGAATTTTGAATTCGGGAATAACTTATTTCGCCAAAAAAAAATTATGCTGACGTAATCAGTATCAGAAGAGCTACCTATGGTAAAAATTTCATAATTTCTGGGCGGTTTCCGTAAAGTTCATTTATGCCTAAAAACGTCCCAAAATTATCGAAAAAAGGGTATAGTTATATGACAGCAAGACCAAAATTCATAATTTTTTGCAGGGAAATTTTCTACACAATAAGTATCCAAAACATAAAATTGGAGGCAATTTCGCAAAGTCAAATTCGGACTGGGCCGACTATATGATACCCTTCACCAATTTGAGTATATTCTACATATGTATCCTAACGCGTGTTTGCATATGTATCCTGAACCGATTTCAGGGAAACTTGCCAGAGACTAATTTATATTACTTCAGTACGGTGTGTCAATCGCCCTAGATATGCATCTTTTCACGAAGCTTAGCAACATCATTCTAGACTTAATTCAGTACCCTATACCAAAATTCGTGTAAATCGAAAGATATATAGGGACTTTGGTGCACCATTTACTTAAAATCGGGCAAAACTATATATGGGAGCTATATATAAATCTGAATCGATTTTCACGAAACTTTGCACACATCATTCTAGACTTAATTTAGTACGCTATGCCAAATTTTGTGCAAATCGAAAGATATATAGGGACTTTGGTACACCATTTACTTAAAATCGGACGAAAATATATATGGGAGCTATATCTAAATCTGAACCGATTTTTCCCAATTTCAATAGGCTTCGTCCTTGGGCCAAACAAATGAGCTGTGCCAAATTTCATCCAATTCGGATCATAAATGCGACCTGTACTTTGTTCACAAGAATACATGGACAGACGGGCATGCATAAATCAACTAAGTGATTCTATGCATACATACAAGAGGAATCATGGGCCTATCTCGATTCCGTTTGCCTATTACAAACATATGTACAAAGACATAATATCCTGAACCACAGTGTGGTGAAGGATATAATAAACGGCAATAATCCACTTCATTGTTGGTCCATTTGGATTGATGTTCCATTTCCGGATTTCGCCAAGGAAACAGCCAATATGAGGTCGTACAGATCCCTCTATCGTTAGACGAACGACCCCGCGAATCCCCTTCAGCTATTTTGATATATATATATATATATATATATGCGGTGATCATGTTCCTACATTGTCAGCAGTAAGTGTTTTTCGAAATTGCTGGGATTTCTGTCGGAAAACGCTACAGAGATTGTTAAGTTTCTATGAGTTATTAACAGCTAATTCATTGCAGTAAACACCTGCCCCAGTTCTTTCCTTCATCTTCGACCTGTCTGTATATATCAACAGACCAGCTAAAGGTAAGGAGCCACTTGCCTGGTTTCCCTCAGCTCCTGGAGACCGTTGAATGTGTTTAGCTTGAATAATTGCGGAGTACCCTGTGGTACAGGGTATTTATGTCTTTGTCCATATTTTTATAACAGGCAAAAGGAAACGAAATAGACCCATGGTAGGTAGGTTTAGTCTGTAATTTGCTTTCCGAGATATTGGAATTTTCTCGATATAGCTCCTATATAAAGGAAGTGGCTGTAGTTTGAATTAGTGAATACAAAACTACTTTACAGAAGTTTTTCAATATAGGTTCATGTTTAACAATAGCCAACACACAAATGTTGCGTTTAGTTTCGTGTGCATTACGGTTTACAAGATTTATTTAGAAAGATCGTCGTTACAGGCCCACATTTTTGTATATCCTCTATATTATGTTCCAGCCCCTTTATGCTTTAAAATGTTTTACCACTTTTGAAATACGGGAAAATACCAAACATCGATATTTACTAACATATAGAATGTTAACGTACTGCAAGAATTTACTATTTGTTCTCATATCATAAGGAAAAAATTATTATTGTAGTAAAAAATGGGTTCTGTAACAGACCAATAATTTTTAATTATAGTTCTAGTAGAAATTTGATCCACATACCTTATCGTTTATAAAATTTGTATCAAATCCACGATTATATATCACTTCAAAAATATTTCTCAAAAAATTCTCCATTTGAACTCTGGCATATTTCCCAACAAAGACACGATTTACTTTTTTATAGTTCTTCACAACATGCCACCGGTTATAATGAACACAAATTTCAATTAGTTTTTTTTTTTTTTTTTGCAAATTCAATTATATGCCGAAACTATTCACACTGCCGGCAATACTATAGTTTGATTAGAAAAATCCTTGACAATTTTTTGTAGACGTATTTGCCAAATAACAACGAATTTGTGTATGACCTTGACGTAAAGTAAATTCACGCACGCACGTAGAAGCAAACGAATGCACACACACACCTACACACACAAAAATAATTCTTAACGTATTTTGTGGACTTTGAAAGAGCAGATTAATGAAATGAAATTCCTGCACTGGCGACAGAATTACATCAACATATTATTTTTAAACCATGTAAATATATAATAAATGGTAATTTTATTATACTTTTTATATAAAACTCTACTCACCTGTTAGTTGATGGTGCGTAGCAGCAGAAATTTGATGATAATTAATTTTGATTTGACAATCGGTGGCATATAAAACTGACAGACAACTACTACAGCTGTTACTTTTCTCCATGTACCAATCACTCAGTTGTAGTTTGATTGAAGAATATACTCTTTGTTTTGTTGTTGTTGCTGTTGTTACTTGTCAACTCGGTGAAATACAAAAAGAGAGTTAGAAAGTAAAGAGTCCGTTATGCGGCAAACCAATGTGGGAGTGAGTGATGAGCAGAGAGCACACAGTGTGGTTGTCAAAAAGAGAAATGCGCGCGTAAGTGTGTTTCGTTTTGTTGTTGTTTGTTATTATTTTTCAATGTGTTTTTGCCACAAAGAGAGCAGATACGGCGCGTGCTGCTTTATTAAAACAATTCACTAAATTAACAATCAAAGAAGACAATATTTTTTTGCTGTGTGTGATATCAAAAACAAATTTGTTGTTGTTGCTGTTGTTGTACGACTTTCATTGGCCTCCGCCGCCGTTGTCGTCTATATTAATTATTATTATTATGGGTGCTGATAATAGTTTTGTATTAGCACGACGAATTTTGTTGGTTCTTCTTCTTCTATCACAAAATACTGTAACGTATTATTTGTTGTTGCTGCTGCTTGTTTCCTTCCCTGCTCTTGGTTTGTGTAAATTTTATTTATATTTGATTTTGTTTAGTTTAATGTTGTTGCTACTTTCTGGTATGAGCGGAGGATTGTGGTGCTTAGGCGGGGGGTTTGTGAGTGTTTTTATTGCCGAATATATTTTTATATAGCGTTGATGTGTCGGTCTTGCGATTTTTTCATTAACACTGACTAGAAGAATGACTAGAAAAATTCATGTGACTATAGTTTATTGGAGTTGTTGATGAATTAAAACACAGCGGTTATAATAACAACCATTAATAACTATTTTATTTAATATTAGTTCAAAAGACAATAAATAGGAGTTCAATTTCAATGATGTCGATTTGCCACAACTGTGGTGTTGAAGATTTCGCGAGCAACTAACTTTTGCTTTCTTCTTTGTTGTCTCTTGTCAGAGTTGCCATCTCTCGTATTGTTTGTTAACGGCGGTAACGGAGATGCCACAACCACTCCCCCTCCAGTGACACAGTCACGATCATCCTGGAAAGATATGTTCCTAGCTGATGGAGTAGGTGCGGTTGAATTTTCAGAAGGAGATTGCGGCGTATTTTGACTGTCATTTGATGATGTGTTTTGAGTAGAAATCGCAGTCTGGTTATGATTTGATGTGATGCTTGGATTCGAATCGTCGAAGTCGAAAACTGGTTTGAGACGATCGACTGTAACGTTGACGTCTTTGTCTTTAATTCGAATTGTGAATAATCGATCTGTAATTCTGTTGATCACTTCATAAGGTCCAGTGTATGGAGGTTGTAATGGTTCTCGTACAGCATCGGTTCGTAGAAATACATGTGAGCATGTGTCGATGTTTTTGAGTTTGAACATTTTGTTCTTGATGTGATGTGCAGTAGGTACTGGACGTAAAATTCTAAAATGTTCTCGAAGTTTTTGAAGAAACTCGGCAGGATCAGCTTGTTGACTATGCTCTTCGTAGAATTCATTGGGAAGTCGCAACTGACCACCATAGAGAAAATCTGCTGGTGAGGCTTGAAGGTCTTCTTTAAATGCAGATCGGAGTCCAAGTAAAACTGTTGGTAAAATATCAACCCAGGAAACTGTCGGATGACACATTAACGCTGCTTTGAAAGTACGATGCCACCTCTCAACCATACCGTTGGATTGAGGATGGTACGCTGTTGTACGGGCTCGTTGTGCTCCGGTTAGTGCTGCTAAGGATTTAAAAAGACTTGATTCAAATTGAGTGCCTTGGTCAGTTGTTATTGTTTTTGGGCAACCAAATCTAGAAACCCATGTTGACCAAAATGCACTAGCGACAGTTTGAGCGGACATGTTTTTGAGTGGAACAGCTTCAGGCCATCTGGAGAATCGATCAATCATTGTGAGACAGTATCTGAAGTCCTGCACATGTGGCATAACAACGATGTCTAAATGCACATGATCAAATCGATTATCTGGAACATCGATTTTGTTCGGAGTTAAACGAGAATGTCTGGTAATCTTCGCTTTTTGACAATGAAGACAGCGACGACAATAATTGATGATATGTTTTTTCATTCCGGGCCAGATGTACCTTGTTCGAATTTGCTGTAGAGTTGAACGACCACTAGGGTGTGAAAGTCCGTGTACAGCATTGAAAATTTCTTTCCGCAATGCTTCTGGAATGTATGGACGGACATGTCCCATTGAGATGTCACAATATATTGATGTATTTCCGAAGTGAATTATTTGCAGCTTCAAAGAATTGTTACCTTCAATTATAGTTTTTAACTCTTCGTCGGATTCTTGAGATTTTTGAATGTCTTCGTGTGAGACGCTTGACGGCATTGAGATTTCGTTGAGTCTTGAAAATGCATCTGCAACTGTATTACTAGGTCCAGAAAGATATACTATATCTGTAGTGAACTGTGATATAAAATCTAAATTTCGGAGTTGTCTGGGGGATGCTTTCTCAGGTCGTTGAGAAAATGCATATATGAGCGGTTTATGATCGGTTTTGATGACGAAATGTCGTGCTTCCAGCATGTGTCGAAAATATTCCACTGCTTTGTAAATGGCGAGCAATTCTCGATCGTATGTGCTGTACGCTCTTTCGGATTTTAGTAACTTACTCGAGTAAAATCCCAGAGGTCTCCATATACCGTTGAAGTTTTGTTCTAAAACAGCACCGACGGCAGTGTCTGATGCATCCGTTACCAATGCTAGTTCTAGGTCTGGAGCTGGATGTGCAAGCATTGTGGCTTCACAAAGACTTTGTTTGCAGGTCTCAAAAGCGGTTTCTAATTCCGGTGTCCAAGGTACTTTGCGTTTGTCGTTTTTCTTGGAATTCCCAACGAGTTCGTTTAAGGGTGCTTGTTGATGTGCTGCGTGGGGTATACAACGTCTGTAGTAGTTTATGACGCCAATAAAACGACGAAGTTCGCAGATAGTTTCTGGTTTCTTGTAATTTTTGATAGCCTCAATACGATCTGTAGGCGGAGAACAACCATTTGCGTTAATTACGTAGCCAAGAAATCTCACCTCAGGTACACCAAAATGACATTTGTTCGGATTAATGGTGAGTCCATATCGGCGTAAAATTTCGAAGACTGTACGAAGATGTTCTCGATGTTGTTGTGGCGATTCTGACATAATGATGATGTCATCAATATAACAAAAAACGAAGTCAATCCCTCTAAACACGTTGTCTATGAAACGTTGGAAAGTTTGTGTGGCGTTCCTTAAACCAAATGGCATGTACAAAAATTCTAGAAGTCCGAACGGTGTACATACTGCTGTTTTTGCGATGTCTTCTTCAGCCATTGGTATTTGGTAATAGGCCCGGGTAAGGTCAAGTGTAGTAAAAATTGACTTACCATAAAGGTTTTCAGAAAAATCGTGAATGTGTGCCACGGGGTATCGGTCTGGGACTGTTTGTGAGTTGAGTTTACGATAGTCACCGCAGACGCGCCAACCACCAGTTTTCTTCGCGACCATATGTATTGGACTACTCCAAGCACTTTTTGACGGACGACAAATACCTTGTTCGACTAGATAATCCATTTCGGCTTTAGCTGCTTTTAATTTATCACCTGAAAGACGGCGTGGACGATCAGCAACTGGAGTTCCTGTTGTTTCGATGTGATGAACGACGACCAATTCATCTGTTGGCTTTCGAAGCGTTGTCGTTTTTGTAATATCTTCAAACTCCTTTAGCAGGTCTGCGAAGGGTGATGCGGAATTCAATGTCGAAATTCCAAACTCTTTGGTTTGTAAAATGTTACCACGAGTGGATAATTTGGTTTTGTTGTCAATGAGACGTTTTTGTTTGAGATCAATAAGTAAATCAAAATTGACTAGAAAATCGGCACCTATTATTGGGGTGTGTACTTCAGCTATCACAAACAACCATTTGAATTCTCGTCGAAGTCCGAGGTCAAGTTTCAATACACAATCACCAAAAGTTTTGATTTCGCTTTGGTTAGCAGCCAAAAGCGCAAGTTTGGATGGCTTGAGTTTCTGCTTTATCATAGAAGGAGGTATAACTGATACCGCCGATCCAGAATCTATGAGAAATCGGGTATTTGTTGATATGTCGTAAAGATGTAGACGTCTTTCACATGAGTTGTTGCTGCTGTCGCCAACCGATTTGACTGACGACAGCCGAGTTAGTTTTCCGGCTGGAATTTTGCACAATCAGGTTTACATTTTCTTGCGTTGTCGCCAAATTTTTGATGGAAGTAGCATAAATTCCGCTGGTTTGAATTCTGTCCACTTGTTGAACGATTTCGGGATTTGGAACGATGTCGTGTGTTCTTACCAATTTGTTGTTGAATTTTGTCGACTTTCTCCGAAAGTTCCCTTATTGTTTGGCACATATCGGTGAAAGACATTCGTTGGTTAATGGCATCAACAACTGGTTGTTGCAATGTAGAAAGAGAATTAACACAATTGTTGTTGTTGGCTTCAAACATTTTATCAGCGGTCTTCGCCAATTTTTCGAGGTCTTCTTCCTCCCAGGCGGTAAGAAAAGGTCTCATGTTTTCAGGCATTTGTCCAAGAAACAGTGTTCGGATTATTGCCTCATTTCCTTTCCCTGGTGCAAGTCGTTTCATGTGTGCCAAAATTGACGTTGGCTTCATGCCGTTTGTTTCACCACCTTGTATTAAACGTCGCAGTTTTGATTCGGGAGATTCGGCAAATTTGGAAATAATTCTGTCCTTAATTGCAGAATATTTGTTTGAGTTCGGTGGATTTGTAATAAGGTCTTCAACTGCCAGCAATACTTCGTCTTCAAGACGGACACTCACTAGGTCGAATTTGTCGTTATCCGATGTTATGCTGCACAAAGCAAATGAACGTTCAACTTGTGCAAACCATAAATGTGGGTTCCGTTCGTTGAACTTAGGAATGTGCACCTTTTGTAGATTTGGTCGTGTGTCCTCATGTCGAGGTGTACTACTTAGCGCGGCCAGTTGTTCTTGAAGTTCTTGAATCTGTCGTTGCAATTCTTCGGACATATTATTGTCTGTTACGACGTTACTGCTTTCGAAAAATTCAGCGTCTTCTTCACTACTGTGGGAGTCAGGTTCTTTATAGTTGACTGGAATACGTTGTCTCAGTTTGCGAGTTGCTTCAATCATAAGTTTGCAAAAATGTTCTAGTAGTCTGGTTCTGAGGAACGAAATGACCGTTGAAATTGAGGTTGATCAAAATTGAGCATGCACGTTTGTTTGGTGGTGCTCTAGTAGGCTGATTCTGAGAAACGCAATGACCGTTGAAATTGATGTTGATCAAAATAGAGCATGCACGTTCGTTTAGTGGGTTGCGTGTGTACGACTGCGTTGTGAAATTCCACGAATGTTGCCGCAATTTGTTTGTTGCAAATTTTGTTTTTGTTTGTCCATAGACGAGGTCACCACTATAGTTTATTGGAGTTGTTGATGAATTAAAACACAGCGGTTATAATAACAACCATTAATAACTATTTTATTTAATATTAGTTCAAAAGACAATAAATAGGAGTTCAATTTCAATGATGTCGATTTGCCACAACTGTGGTGTTGAAGATTTCGCGAGCAACTAACTTTTGCTTTCTTCTTTGTTGTCTCTTGTCAGAGTTGCCATCTCTCGTATTGTTTGTTAACGGCGGTAACGGAGATGCCACATGACTATAGCAGCAGTAAATTCTAAGAATTTGTATTTTGGTTGTTTAGTATTGATTTTTTTAAATTTTTTGATTTCGACACTTTATAACAATTTATTGCACATTCCAATTTTTTGTATAATAAAATGTATTTATTTACTTCATGGGACACTATGTTGTTGCATTCACTATATTTTATTGGTGATAGATATAGAAACCGTTCCGTTCTTTTTGTTATAATGCAGAGCGAGCAAACATACGACCGACCGACCGAGCGACAAGAAACAACCTCGCGTTCTATTGGCAGCAATTCGAATGCGGAAGATGGATTTTATTTTGAAATAGATATACAGTTCCGTTGACCATATTGTAAATACCACAGAAAAATAACGATGCAACAAATTTCACACTTTTGAACGAACCAGACAGACGACAAAGGCAAACCAAATAGAACAGAAAAAAAGATTAACACACGATTTGATTTTGTTTTGGGTTTTCGTAACTGTTTTTCTTTTTTCTTTCAGCTAAAAAAAGGTACAGCGTTTTGTTTTGTCTTTTATTTTTCAATGACACGCTTGGCTATGTTATTTTCTTTCAAAAAACAGCTGTTTCATATATGACGTTAATGCTAAACGGCTTATGTTTGTTGTTGTTATTGTTATTACCGCCTGCTGCTGTTGTTGCTGCCTCTGCTAATAGTTATGACAACTTTCTTCTCTCACTCCTTTCTGGCTCTCACATTTAAAATTTCTCTTATTTCCTTTGGTTTTTTTTTCTCCGCTAGACTTTCATTGCCAATGACTTAACAACACACAGGAATTGTTATTGTATTTGTTATTAGTTCGTTTAATTTGCTTTCGTAATTTGTTTTTATAAATTGTATTATTTACGTTAATTAGATTAATTGCACATTTATTTAAATTTCGACACTTTTAATTTTCTTTTATGATTTTTCTCTAAATGACCTGTGGCATCTCCGTTACCGCCGTTAACAAACAATACGAGAGATGGCAACTCTGACAAGAGACAACAAAGAAGAAAGCAAAAGTTAGTTGCTCGCGAAATCTTCAACACCACAGTTGTGGCAAATCGACATCATTGAAATTGAACTCCTATTTATTGTCTTTTGAACTAATATTAAATAAAATAGTTATTAATGGTTGTTATTATAACCGCTGTGTTTTAATTCATCAACAACTCCAATAAACTATAGTGGTGACCTCGTCTATGGACAAACAAAAACAAAATTTGCAACAAACAAATTGCGGCAACATTCGTGGAATTTCACAACGCAGTCGTACACACGCAACCCACTAAACGAACGTGCATGCTCTATTTTGATCAACATCAATTTCAACGGTCATTGCGTTTCTCAGAATCAGCCTACTAGAGCACCACCAAACAAACGTGCATGCTCAATTTTGATCAACCTCAATTTCAACGGTCATTTCGTTCCTCAGAACCAGACTACTAGAACATTTTTGCAAACTTATGATTGAAGCAACTCGCAAACTGAGACAACGTATTCCAGTCAACTATAAAGAACCTGACTCCCACAGTAGTGAAGAAGACGCTGAATTTTTCGAAAGCAGTAACGTCGTAACAGACAATAATATGTCCGAAGAATTGCAACGACAGATTCAAGAACTTCAAGAACAACTGGCCGCGCTAAGTAGTACACCTCGACATGAGGACACACGACCAAATCTACAAAAGGTGCACATTCCTAAGTTCAACGAACGGAACCCACATTTATGGTTTGCACAAGTTGAACGTTCATTTGCTTTGTGCAGCATAACATCGGATAACGACAAATTCGACCTAGTGAGTGTCCGTCTTGAAGACGAAGTATTGCTGGCAGTTGAAGACCTTATTACAAATCCACCGAACTCAAACAAATATTCTGCAATTAAGGACAGAATTATTTCCAAATTTGCCGAATCTCCCGAATCAAAACTGCGACGTTTAATACAAGGTGGTGAAACAAACGGCATGAAGCCAACGTCAATTTTGGCACACATGAAACGACTTGCACCAGGGAAAGGAAATGAGGCAATAATCCGAACACTGTTTCTTGGACAAATGCCTGAAAACATGAGACCTTTTCTTACCGCCTGGGAGGAAGAAGACCTCGAAAAATTGGCGAAGACCGCTGATAAAATGTTTGAAGCCAACAACAACAATTGTGTTAATTCTCTTTCTACATTGCAACAACCAGTTGTTGATGCCATTAACCAACGAATGTCTTTCACCGATATGTGCCAAACAATAAGGGAACTTTCGGAGAAAGTCGACAAAATTCAACAACAAATTGGTAAGAACACACGACATCGTTCCAAATCCCGAAATCGTTCAACAAGTGGACAGAATTCAAACCAGCGGAATTTATGCTACTTCCATCAAAAATTTGGCGACAACGCAAGAAAATGTAAACCTGATTGTGCAAAATTCCAGCCGGAAAACTAACTCGGCTGTCGTCAGTCAAATCGGTTGGCGACAGCAGCAACAACACATGTGAAAGACGTCTACATCTTTACGACATATCAACAAATACCCGATTTCTCATAGATTCTGGATCGGCGGTATCAGTTATACCTCCTTCTATGATAAAGCAGAAACTCAAGCCATCCAAACTTGCGCTTTTGGCTGCTAACCAAAGCGAAATCAAAACTTTTGGTGATTGTGTATTGAAACTTGACCTCGGACTTCGACGAGAATTCAAATGGTTGTTTGTGATAGCTGAAGTACACACCCCAATAATAGGTGCCGATTTTCTAGTCAATTTTGATTTACTTATTGATCTCAAACAAAAACGTCTCATTGACAACAAAACCAAATTATCCACTCGTGGTAACATTTTACAAACCAAAGAGTTTGGAATTTCGACATTGAATTCCGCATCACCCTTCGCAGACCTGCTAAAGGAGTTTGAAGACATTACAAAAACGACAACGCTTCGAAAGCCAACAGATGAATTGGTCGTCGTTCATCACATCGAAACAACAGGAACTCCAGTTGCTGATCGTCCACGCCGTCTTTCAGGTGATAAATTAAAAGCAGCTAAAGCCGAAATGGATTATCTAGTCGAACAAGGTATTTGTCGTCCGTCAAAAAGTGCTTGGAGTAGTCCTATACATATGGTCGCGAAGAAAACTGGTGGTTGGCGCGTCTGCGGTGACTATCGTAAACTCAACTCACAAACAGTCCCAGACCGATACCCCGTGGCACACATTCACGATTTTTCTGAAAACCTTTATGGTAAGTCAATTTTTACTACCCTTGACCTTACCCGGGCCTATTACCAAATACCAATGGCTGAAGAAGACATCGCAAAAACAGCAGTATGTACACCGTTCGGACTTCTAGAATTTTTGTACATGCCATTTGGTTTAAGGAACGCCACACAAACTTTCCAACGTTTCATAGACAACGTGTTTAGAGGGATTGACTTCGTTTTTTGTTATATTGATGACATCATCATTATGTCAGAATCGCCACAACAACATCGAGAACATCTTCGTACAGTCTTCGAAATTTTACGCCGATATGGACTCACCATTAATCCGAACAAATGTCATTTTGGTGTACCTGAGGTGAGATTTCTTGGCTACGTAATTAACGCAAATGGTTGTTCTCCGCCTACAGATCGTATTGAGGCTATCAAAAATTACAAGAAACCAGAAACTATCTGCGAACTTCGTCGTTTTATTGGCGTCATAAACTACTACAGACGTTGTATACCCCACGCAGCACATCAACAAGCACCCTTAAACGAACTCGTTGGGAATTCCAAGAAAAACGACAAACGCAAAGTACCTTGGACACCGGAATTAGAAACCGCTTTTGAGACCTGCAAACAAAGTCTTTGTGAAGCCACAATGCTTGCACATCCAGCTCCAGACCTAGAACTAGCATTGGTAACGGATGCATCAGACACTGCCGTCGGTGCTGTTTTAGAACAAAACTTCAACGGTATATGGAGACCTCTGGGATTTTACTCGAGTAAGTTACTAAAATCCGAAAGAGCGTACAGCACATACGATCGAGAATTGCTCGCCATTTACAAAGCAGTGGAATATTTTCGACACATGCTGGAAGCACGACATTTCGTCATCAAAACCGATCATAAACCGCTCATATATGCATTTTCTCAACGACCTGAGAAAGCATCGCCCAGACAACTCCGAAATTTAGATTTTATATCTCAGTTCACTACAGATATAGTATATCTTTCTGGACCTAGTAATACAGTTGCAGATGCATTTTCAAGACTCAACGAAATCTCAATGCCGTCAAGCGTCTCACACGAAGACATTCAAAAATCTCAAGAATCCGACGAAGAGTTAAAAACTATAATTGAAGGTAACAATTCTTTGAAGCTGCAAATAATTCACTTCGGAAATACATCAATATATTGTGACATCTCAATGGGACATGTCCGTCCATACATTCCAGAAGCATTGCGGAAAGAAATTTTCAACGCTGTACACGGACTTTCACACCCTAGTGGTCGTTCAACTCTACAGCAAATTCGAACAAGGTACATCTGGCCCGGAATGAAAAAACATATCATCAATTATTGTCGTCGCTGTCTTCATTGTCAAAAAGCGAAGATTACCAGACATTCTCGTTTAACTCCGAACAAAATCGATGTTCCAGATAATCGATTTGATCATGTGCATTTAGACATCGTTGTTATGCCACATGTGCAGGACTTCAGATACTGTCTCACAATGATTGATCGATTCTCCAGATGGCCTGAAGCTGTTCCACTCAAAAACATGTCCGCTCAAACTGTCGCTAGTGCATTTTGGTCAACATGGGTTTCTAGATTTGGTTGCCCAAAAACAATAACAACTGACCAAGGCACTCAATTTGAATCAAGTCTTTTTAAATCCTTAGCAGCACTAACCGGAGCACAACGAGCCCGTACAACAGCGTACCATCCTCAATCCAACGGTATGGTTGAGAGGTGGCATCGTACTTTCAAAGCAGCGTTAATGTGTCATCCGACAGTTTCCTGGGTTGATATTTTACCAACAGTTTTACTTGGACTCCGATCTGCATTTAAAGAAGACCTTCAAGCCTCACCAGCAGATTTTCTCTATGGTGGTCAGTTGCGACTTCCCAATGAATTCTACGAAGAGCATAGTCAACAAGCTGATCCTGCCGAATTTCTTCAAAAAATTCGAGAACATTTTAGAATTTTACGTCCAGTACCTACTGCACATCACACCAAGAACAAAATGTTCAAACTCAAAAACATCGACACATGCTCACATGTATTTCTACGAACCGATGCTGTACGAGAACCATTACAACCTCCATACACTGGACCTTATGAAGTGATCAACAGAATTACAGATCGATTATTCACAATTCGAATCAAAGACAAAGACGTCAACGTTACAGTCGATCGTCTCAAACCAGTTTTCGACTTCGACGATTCGAATCCAAACATCACATCAAATCATAACCAGACTGCGACTTCTACTCAAAACTCATCAACAAATGACAGTCAAAATACGCCGCAATCTCCTTCTGAAAATTCAACCGCACCTACTCCATCAGCTAGGAACATATCTTTCCAGGATGATCGTGACTGTGTCACTGGAGGGGGAGTGGTTGTGGCATCTCCGTTACCGCCGTTAACAAACAATACGAGAGATGGCAACTCTGACAAGAGACAACAAAGAAGAAAGCAAAAGTTAGTTGCTCGCGAAATCTTCAACACCACAGTTGTGGCAAATCAACATCATTGAAATTGAACTCCTATTTATTGTCTTTTGAACTAATATTAAATAAAATAGTTATTAATGGTTGTTATTATAACCGCTGTGTTTTAATTCATCAACAACTCCAATAAACTATAGATAGAAAGATCCACTAACAGGAATCACTGAACTAGTCCAGCATTTGCTTAATCAACGGTAGACAGGGTGACTCACCAATAATTAATAGTGTGAAAAAGATGATTCATAACGAAAGAATTATAGGGATATTGCCAGTACTGAAGGAAGAAACAAACAGAATAATTTAAATTTAAAAAATTAAATTAAATAGGTGTGTTTTAATTAAAAAATTATTAGACCAAATATTCGTGGTTTTCTTAAGATTAAATATTAGATCAAAGAGTCGTGAAAGTCTAAATGAAATCCTAGACCAAATAGCCGTGAATTTCTAGAGGAAAAATTAGACCAAATAGTCGTGAATTTCTGGAAGAAATATTATACCAAATAGCCATGAAATTCTAGAAGAAATATTAGACTAAATAGCCGTGAATATCTAGACGAAATATTAGACCAAATAGCCGTGAATTTCTAGAAGAAATATTAGACCAAATGGGCGTGGATTTATTAAATATGGGTGTGTTGTGTTTTAGAAAATGTAAGAAGAACTACCATGGCAACCTAGTATCCCTTCTCAAAATTTCAAATCTACAAATTTTAACGGTTGCGCAGATAAAATTTCCCAGGGTTACCATGTCCGCACCCAACAACCATAACCATAGCAACTCTGTGTATTTAACAAATCAACCGCCGAACATGTGAATTTTTTGGATACAAGATACAACTACACTAACAATAACAACACTAACCAGCTACTACCATTGTTAAAACAACTACCTACCTACCCAATCTACTACCCATGTACATAACGACAAACCCATCCATCGAACAGTTGGTTAGGAACTGTGTTAAAACGCGTAACGTTTGTTTGTCCGTTTCGTTCGTTCGTTCCATTCTCATTATTTGTTTTTGTACTGTGTTCGGAATCGGTTGTAATTCTAGTTTTGTTGTGTTTTGATTTTTTGTTGTTGCTGTTGTAGCAGCTGCTTTATTTTTAAAAGTGTTTTTTTATATTTTAATTGTTGCTATGAGTCATAAACGTTAAAACAGAAGCTTTGTGTTGCATCCACTTCGGTTGTGTGTGTGTGCGTTTGGAAAACAATTAAAGCAACAACAACAGCAACATTTTAAAATTGAAATCTCCATTAGTGAAGGAATAAAAGGTATTATAAAAACATATAAACCAAAATTTAATTGTTTTATAATGACAACAAACGTTAACGATGACAGAAAGTGATTCAACAACAACGCCGTTGCTGTCGTCGTCTCCGTCGCTTGACATTTGACTCTCTCGATTTTATTTTTATTGCTGGTGTGCGGTTTTTATTTTGGCCATTACTGACGACGATGATGTTGAGAAAGTAGATATGTGGTGTATTCCAACCAACCATATTCTAAAATCAAACAACAACAAAAGATACAAAATCTTACGTCTCCACATAGATATTTATATAAAAATACATACAACAAAAACAACTATAACAACAACATTAAAACACGGTTATTTCTAATGATACACAAACAACGACTGTGTAAAGATGTTTGTGGGTACGAATGTAATTAGATTTTTTGTTATACAGTGGCTAAAAGGAAATATTGTGAGGAAAAGAGGTTAAGGCCATTAATGGAGCAATCGGACTTATTTGAGAGGCTATATTATTTAAATAATATTTGTTGTGGAAATATATTTTTCAACTTGGTCAAATATTTAATTTAAAAATCTACTCCTTTTTTGGTCTAATATTTCATTTAATAAATCCACGCCTATTTTGGTCGAATATTTCATTTAATAAATCTATGCCTATTTTGGTCGAATATTTCATTTAATAAATCCACGGCTATTTTGGTCGAATATTTCATTTAATAAATCCACTGCTATTTTGGTCTAATATTTATTTTAATAAATCCACGGCTTTTTTGGTCGAATATTTATTTTAATAAATCCACGGCTATTTGTTGTGATGGCGAAAATAAAACCCAGATACAATTTATCTTAGACAGAAGAGATCTTTATTTCACGGAGGTTATAACGAGAAGAAGGAAGTAGAGGATGTAAAAGAGGAACATAAAAATACAGTGTTGCATTTCTCGCATATCAGAAAATGCAACCTACAGGATATCTCAACAGTATTGCCAGATTTTCATATCAACACCTCCACTAAAAGCTGGCTATACTAAAAATAGACCCAACATATTGGCACACCTCACATGCTTGTCCTTTGTTAGAGGCTTCGTTAAGAAATCTGCAACCATATTTTCTGACGTTTCGTATTGAAGAACAATATATCCATCATCGATCTTGTCTCGTATAAAATGATGACGCACGTCTATATGTTTAGTGCGCCCATGATAAGCTTCTGTATTTGCTAAATTTATAGCACTTTTATTGTCGCAGTGCAACAGCACCGTATCTTTACAAAGATGACCAAAAAATTGTTTTTGCAACTGCCGAAGCCATTCTGCTTCTTGCACTGCTGCAGACATCGCCATGTACTCAGCTTCTGTAGTTGATAAGGCAACTGTGGCTTGCCTCTTACTATTCCAACTAATTGGACCTTGCTGCATAAAAACAAATCCAGTGCATGATCGTCTATCTGATATATCCCCTGCATAATCAGCGTCACAAAAACCGCTTATCTGAAGACCATTATCATTTTTCTTATAAACCAATGTAGCATTTTTGGTCCCTTTCAAATATCTGAAAACTCTTTTCACGGCTGACCAGTGTGTATTATCAAAGGAATCATTAAATTTACTCAAATAGTTGACGGAATATGCCAGGTCAGGTCGAGATCCTTGCACCAAGTAGAGTAAACATCCTACGGCCTCTTGGTAAGGTAAATTGTCTGGATTTCTTGATCCAGCCTCCGGTTTCTTCAATTTTACATTTACATCAAACGGTGTGGAAATTGGCTTGCACTCTTCCATGTTAAAACGACGTAAAAACTCATTGGCATGCATGGTCTGGTCAACATATATTTCACCTTTCTCTCTATTTCTGGTTATATGTAAACCAACACAATTCTTTGCTACACCCAAATCTTTCATACTCAACGATCTCTGCAGCTCTTTCTTCACTGCCTTCATAAACTCATCATTATTGGAGAAAATCAATATGTCATCGACGTATACAGATATAAAAAATATTTTGGTGCCACTTATATTATAATAAATACATGGGTCCATATCCGATTGCTGCAAATTCAAGCTTTTCAAAACTGCGTCTAACTTTTTGTTCCATTGGCGACTTGCTTGTTTAAGCCCATATATTGCCTTGTTGAGTTTGCAGACCTTGCCTTTAAAATCGCCCTTAATACTCTCCGGTGGCTCCATAAATATTTCTTCATCTAAGTCTCCTTGAAGAAAGGCTGTAACCGCATCCATTTGTTCGATGTCTAGGTTAAACTGTGCTGCAATTGACAACAGGTAGCGTATAGATGTGTAGCGCACCACAGGCGAATAAATTTCCTGGAAATCAATCCCTGGCTTTTGAGAGCATCCCTTTATGACCAATCTTGCTTTAAATTTGATCACATTTCCACAATCATCACGCTTTCTTTTGAACACCCATTTATTTTTAATTGGCTTCACTCCTTGCGGCAAGTCCATTAACGTCCATGTATTGTTCTGCATTAAAGACTGGTACTCACTTTTCATTGCTTGTCTCCACTGTTTGGCATCAACGTCTTTAAATGCATCATGTATTGTAAATGGATCTTCAACACCACCAACCTCCACTGCATACATATAATAATCACTCATATTAATTGGTTTTGGTGTTCGTGAGGAACGTCTAACAGTTTCATCACTATTTTGTTGATTTACCAGTTGAACATCTGTATCATCACTGGTAATCGTCTCATCAAACTCGACAAAATCTTGTGAATCATCACTGTAATTCCATACGTCATCATCAACGTTGCCATCGCCAAAAGTCCCATCACTAATTGTGCCATCACCAACAGTACCATCATCAACAGTGCCATCACCAACAGTACCATCATCAACAGTGCCATCACCAACAGCAGCTGAGTGTTTCTCTTTATAAAAACAATAATTATCTTCCGCAGCCTTTAATTTATCTCGCCAGAATTCATTTTCTAAAAATATTACATCACGACTTTTGACGAGAATGAGAGTATTGGGATCAAGTAGACGGTAACCTTTTGTCTCTTCGCAGTAGCCAGTAAAGATTAATTCTTTGGATTTTGCATCCCACTTTCGTCTTTTTTCTTTCGGCACATACGCCATAGCTCGACATCCAAATGTTCGAAGATGTGACAAATCAACTTTATTACCGGTCCAGAGTTCTTGGGGTATATTTTTTGCAATAGCGGCAGAAACGGAGCGATTAATGACATGAACGGCATTTGCAACAGCCTCGGCCCAAAACTTCTTCGGCAAACCAGAATGAAATAACATACAGCGCGCTTTTTCGACTATTGTGCGATTTGCTCTTTCAGCCACGCCGTTTTGCTGTGGACTGTATGGTACGGTGGTTTGATGTTGTATGCCATATCTTTTTAATAATTCTGAGAGCTGTTTGTTGCAATATTCAGTGCCGTTGTCCGTACGTAAACATTTAATTCGTTTGCCAGTTTCATTTTCCACTCTGGCTTTAAACTGCTCAAACAATGCTGCTACCTCCGTTTTTGCCTTCAAAAAATATACAAATACTTTACGTGTATAATCATCAAGAAAACACAAAAAATACTTAGCTCCATTTATCGACGATTCCTCCATCGGGCCACACAGGTCCGAATGTATGAGCTCAAGCATATCAGATGTACGGGTATTTGATGGTCTATATGGCTTCCGAGACATTTTGCCTTTAAGACATGAAACACAATTCTCATTGGGCGACATTTTAAATTGAATTCCATTTACAAGCTCCTTGGTCTTGTTCATGTCTGCATAATTCAGATGACCCATTCTAGAATGCCATATAACATGATCTGTGATAGCTGCCATGCACTTCTGTTCAGTGTTTCCATCTAATTTAAACATGTTATTCTCAAGTGTGGCAGTGGCTATCACTTTTCTGCCTCTTTTTATCATACACTTGTCATTCTGGAACTGAACTGTATAACCTCTGCTTATAATTTGGCTAACTGATAGCAGGTTCACTGACAGATTCGGTACATAAAGGACGTCGTAAAAAGTTATGTCCATCTTTTTCCCATTCACAAAGAGTTTGAACTTTATGTCACCAATACCTTCAACAGACAGTTTCTCTTTGTTGGCCACGAAAATTTCCTTCACAGTAGATTGCCGAATATCACTGAACCACTCTTTCCGCATACACATGTGCAAACTCGCTCCAGAATCAATGAACCACTCTTTGTCATTGGTTGCTTTGGCCACATACACTGTGCAAAAACCACTCTCCTTTTTGTCTGGTTGTTTTTTACTGTGACAATCCGCTGCAATGTGACCAATGCGGTTACAATTAAAACATCGCATTCTTTTCTTTTGTTGCTTCTTCTTCCTTGTAAAAAACGCCGCATCACCGCTCTCGTTGGCCTTTTTAACATCTTGAAGTAGTTTGGTATTGATGGAGTCGCAAGTAATTTTAACACCGGAACTTTCGATACCCATTATCATCGGTGCGTACTCCTCAGGCAGCCCTGCTAAAAGTAGTGTTCCTATCCATTCATCACTCACGGGCATGTCAACTTCTTTCAACTTATGCGCCGTAGATACGATTTGACTTACGTACTCCTCAACACTTGCGCATGTTGCAAAATTTGTTGTAATGAGCTGACGCAACAACCCAACTCTACGCGTAAGTCCAGAATCTTGGAAGGCAGACTTCAGCTTGTCCCATACCTCTTTTGATGTCTCGGCATCCTCAATATGAACATAGTTCACCTTGTCCACCAACAAAATGATTTTTGTTTTCGCCTTCATATCCACTTTTGGATTTAAACCAGTTGCCGGGTAACTACCTTGGACGGTTTCCCACAATTCTTCATGCTGTAGCAGATTTTTTACAGCGAACGCCCACGTTGTGTAGTTTTCTCTCCCGAGCAACTTTTCAATCACGAAATTCGTTGAAGCCGACATTATTTTTTAAACAAACTTTCTTCTCAACAATGTGCAGTCTAAGATAAATTGATCTCACAGACTCTGGGCCCATAACCTGTTGTGATGGCGAAAATAAAACCCAGATACAATTTATCTTAGACAGAAGAGATCTTTATTTCACGGAGGTTATAACGAGAAGAAGGAAGTAGAGGATGTAAAAGAGGAACATAAAAATACAGTGTTGCATTTCTCGCATATCAGAAAATGCAACCTAGAGGATATCTCAACAGTATTGCCAGATTTTCATATCAACACTATTTTGGTCGAATATTTCATTTAATAAATCCACGGCTATTTTGGTCGAATATTTCAGTTAATAAATCCACACCTATTTTGGTCGAATATTTCTTTTAATAAATCTACGCCTATTTTGGTCGAATATTTCAGTTAATAAATCCACACCTATTTTGGTCGAATATTTCTTTTAATAAATCTACGAATATTTTGGTCGAATATTTCAGTTAATAAATCCATGCCTATTTTGGTCGAATATTTCATATCATAAATCTACGCCTATTTTGGTCGAATATTACATATCATAAATCTACGCCTATTTTGATCGAATATTTCTTTTAATAAATCCACGCCTATTTTGGTCGAATATTTCATTTAATAAATCCACGCCTATTTTGGTCGAATATTTCTTTTAATAAATCCACGCCTATTTTGGTCGAATATTTCATTTAATAAATTCACACCTATTTTGTCGAATATTTCATTTAATAAATCCACGCCTATTTTGGTCGAATATTTCGTTATGAATTCCAGGACTATTTGGTTTGTCTTTTCTCTGCAGACATGTCATGTTCGAAGATTTATTATATCGGTCTACGTTTAGGCATTGCCCCCATATAAGGGTACCCTCAATTTTCGATATTTTGGGGTTCTTGAGCGGGCTAATCAAGGGAATTCGCTGAAATTCGGTAGAATGGGTCCATTCTTTCGGATAGCCCCCACTATTTTTCGATATTTTAGGGTTCTTGGGCGCGTTTTATAACTGAATTCGCTGAAATTTGGCACATTGGATTCTTATGGGGATACCAAATTACTCCACTAAAAATAAAAGATGTAGAACAATTTTCGGGTGTCCCTCATATAAGGTACCCCCAAATTTTCGGTATTTTGGGGATTCTGATCGCATTTTTCGGCCGAATTGGCTGTGTTTTAGTACTTTGAGGTCTTATTGGGTACCAAATATCTCCACTAAAAATTCTAAATATCGGTTCACTTTTTCTGGTAGCCCCCATATAACAGTATACCCAATTTTTCACATTTTGGGGTTCTCAAGGGCTTTTTTAACCGAATTTGCTGAAATTTAGTACTTTCGTTTCTTAGTGGGTAACAAATCTCTCCACTAAAAATTAAAAATATAGGTCAATTTCTTCGGGTAGCCCCTATATAAGGGTACCCCCCAATTTTCGGTATTTTGAGGTTCTTGAGTGCGGTTTAGAACCGAATTCGCTGTAATTTGGTATTTTGTAGACGTATATGCTAACAAATTTCACTCCCAAAAATTATTAATATTCGCCCCTTTTAGGGGTAGTCATGTAACCCATTTTATACCCATGTAACCCATTTTATACCCTCAGCCTTATGGCTAATGGGGTATATACACATTGATACGGTAAAAATGTGCCTCATCGAAATATTGTTTTTTTTTTTTTTTTTTTTGGACCAAATCAGCTTCAAAAAATTTGGAGTCGATTTACAAATGTCCGTCGTTGACCGACTTCTGGCTGGCTGGTGCGTACGATAGCTCTCGAAGGAAATAATCGATTTCGACAAAGAGTCAACATTTTCAATATTTATAAATCCAATATCTGGCGAATTGAATGTCCGATTTGATTGATTATTATCTTTACCATGCCTAGATCAAGCCCGAAGATGGGATCCATTGGTCCACACCCTCTAACACACAAATGGTCTAATTTTTGTCAGGCTTTTAAAAATCCACGCTTTGTTTTAGGCCTTGAAAAATATTATTCTTTAAAAATCCAGGCGTTGTGTTAGGCCTTGAAAATACATTTTTAAAAAATCCCCGCTTTTAAAAATTCTTTGAAGAAAATATTCTTTTAAAAATCCACGCTTCGTTTCTTATTCATATTCGATATGCCGACTCACGACCAACTCACGTTCATGTTTAAGTCACGGATCATGATAACAATAACAAACCCATTGTCTTTCACTTAAATTTCAATGACTTTTAAGAGAGATATTTGGGCCACGATAAAACCGTGATCAAACGCCCACCTCCGCATTATAGTGGTAATTTTGTTGTTGTTGTTGTTTCTCCATCAAACCAGAACGACAAAAAATGGGAATTATCATCTTTTGCTTTCTATTTCCTATCTACCATTTCTTCCTTCTACTAATTTATTATGTATGCATGTTTGTATTTATGTCGGATTGTGGCACACGTCGTAGTCATAGTTCATATATGGACGTACGGATTGTTGGAGGAGGAGGAGGCGACATAAAAACGTCAGCTGCTGTTTAATTCAAATCAAGAAAGGTGTTCGGGAAAATTTGTGCGTTTTTTTGTTTTTGTGGCAAACGGAAATAATGTTTCCGCTTGAGGTACTCCCGTTGGATATGTGTGTATGCATATATTGACTATGTTATCTACATACAGCACATACGTCTATTACGTGTACCGATACCAACAACAGCAATCAAACAATCGCGAACCAAGCCGAAAAAAGAAGTTAATGTCGTTGTCGCCACCACCACCGCCGCTGCTCCGTCACAATGAGATTCAAATTAGCCATTGTATGACTTGCACTACATTGAACATAGAGGTTGTTTATCAGAATCGGACCGGGGGCACGTACAATTGTTTTATTGTTTATCTACGATACCATTTCACAGAAACCAAAAAAAAAAAAAAAAAAGATAATAAACAAATGTCCCTTGTCTTGGTTGAATAATCAATCAAAGTTCTTAATATTAAATTAATTATAATTATTATGTTAGTAACCGCAAGAGGTTTTCCCGAGAATTCGATACTACTAGTATTAAATTTCATTAAAAAGTGTAATTTTTTTTTTGGGGAAGACCTAAATTTAAAAAGCATGTACTTATCAGAGATAGCGAACTACAACAATTGATAGATCTTTTATCTACGGAAATATCTTCGAAGGTCTAATATCTATTGGAGAACAATAGGTTCCCCCTCAAAAAAATTTAATATTTTGAAGAAAATCCACCTCTTGTGGTAGGCCTTGAAAAATTACTTTTAAACCAGTAAGGAAAGTAATAAAGTCGGACTGGGCCGACTATATGATACCATTCACCACTTTATGTATATTGTACATATGAAACTAAACACGCCTCATTCTATACTCAATTCAGTGCGCTATGTAGTATTTGTTAGAAATCGAAAGATATATAGGAATTTTGGTGCAACATTTACATTAAATTGGACGAAAATACATATGTATGTGAGTTATATCAAAATCTGAACCGATTTTCAGGTTCATCATCATTCACCATTCTAGACTTAATTTAGTACGCCATACCAAATTTCCTAAATCTGAACCGATTTTCACGAAACTTAATATACATATGTAATTCTAGACTCAATTCAATGCGCTAAACCAAAATCGATTATCACGAAACTTAGCACACATCATTCTAGACTTAATTCAATATACTGTGCCAAACTTCGAGGAAATCGAAAGAGATATAGGTACTTTGGTGATCCATTAACATAATATATATGGAAGAAATTAAGAAAATATATATGGAAGCTATATCTAAATCTGGACTAATTGTCACAAAACTTACAGCCTGTTTTTGTAAAATTCTAAACAAACGAATTCGAGTGAATTACGACCAAACTCCTTGGTTTTGAAATATATGTCATTTATTTTTGTTTTGAATCAAAAAATATTTGTTTACATAAACAAAGGTTTGGTCGTAAGTCACTCGAATTCGTTCGTTTAGAATTTTACAAAAACAGGCTGTTAACACACATCATTCTAAACGCAATTCAGGACGCTATGCCAAATTTCACAAAAATCGGTATCACAAAAAATCGGACGCAAATATATATATATATATATCTAAACCGATTTTCCCGAAACTTACCACACATCATTCTAGACTCAATTAAGTGCAATGTGCCAAATTTCGTGCAAATCGAAAGATATATAGGGACTTTGGTACACTATTTACCTTAAATCGGACGAAAATATTAATGGGAGCTATATCTAAATCCAGACCGATTTTCAGGAAACTTAGCACGCATCACTCCAGACTTACTTCAGTACGCTATGCCAAATTTCATGCAAATCGAGGAATTTATAGGGACTTTGGGGCACTATTTACATGAAATCGGACGAAACTATATACTTGACCGATTTTCACGAAACTTGGCAGACATCATTCTAGACCTAATTCATTATGCTGTACCAAATTTCGTGCAAATCGAAAGATATATAGGGACCGTTTACCTTAAATCGGACTAAAATATATATGGGAGCTATATCTCAATCTGAACCGATTTTTCCCAATTTCAATAGGGTTCGTCGTTGGGCCAAATAAATGAGCTATGCCAAATTTCATCCAATTCGGATCAGAAATGCGACCTGTACTTTGTTTACAATTTAACATGGACAGACGGACGGACAGAAAGTGATTCTATGGATCAACTCAGAAAGTGGTTCTATGGATATTCTCGACAGGAACCATGTGTCTATCTCGTTTCCTTTTGAATGTTACAAACATATGCCCAACGACATAATACCCTGTACCACAGTGTGGTGAAGGGTATAAAAATTAGAACGTCTATAATATCTGTTGAAAAATATTTTTAAAAAATCTTCACCTATCTTTAGTCTCTGAAAAATATACTTAAAAACCCCCGCTTGTAGATCCCCTTGATAAAATAAATAACTTTTTTGTTCAAATACCATTTACAAATATTTAGCCTACTTCGAAGATGTTGGCATTCATCACCAACAAACCCACGTGAAATTTTCAATTATGAACTTCGTATGGGAGACAATTGTTTTGGTTTTCATCCTCTTATCTCAGCTTTACAATTGGACATCCATTATCAAATACTCGCTATTGACACGAGCCAGTGTAACAAAAGTTCAATGCTTGCCGCAATAAAAATAAATTGTGTTATAATTTTTTTGGTCATACCGCTGATTAAAATCGGGTCAATGTAATGCAATTTGCGCCATTCCAAAAATATACCCACCGTTACAAATTTGATAATCACAATTATAAACGCAGTAGGCGATTTAATATCTATCTTGTCTAGCGATTTATTTATTTATTTATTTTTTTTTTTTTTGTTCAATGACTGAATCGAATGAAATAAATGGGAATGTGAAAATTTGGGATGCACAGTGGGTGATAAACCTCCATGAAGAGATGGGAGAATGTAAAACGAATTTTTATTTGCTTTCTTATTTTGTATTAATCTTTGGTATTTTTTAATCTCTTTTTCAGATGTCGGAATATTTCGAATACACTGTCAATCGGGCGTACAACAATCGAACCCTCCCCGCATCCTGTTATCACGAGCATGAGCTGGCCAAAAAGAATCACAATTCAGTGAAAAATCATCAGTATTTATTAAGGAAATTTAATGATATGGCAGCATCCAGCCTTAATTTGGCCCTAAAAGAGAAATCTTTTTGCAGTGATGATTGTTTCCTATCCCGTTTCCTACATGCTCGAAAATTTGATTGTGATCAAGCTATGGACTTGTTAATAAAATATTTACAATATAAACAAAATAATGCTCAAATTCTGAGAGATATCAATATATTTGATGAACAAATACAGCTAGCCCTAAGGGATGGTAATCCGGGGCTACTGAATCAGCGTGATCGTCGTGGTCGGAAAGTTATAACATTTACCGCAGCCAATTGGAATACCAGTAAATATAGTTTATTGGATATCTACAGAGCCCTATTGCTGACACTTGACAAACTCCTCGAAGATGTACAAAATCAGGCATTGGGGTTTGTGGTTATTGTGGACTGGACGAATTTCACCTTTAAACAGTCGTCATACTTAACACCGAAAATATTAAAAACCATGATTGAGGGATTACAAGTAAGTCAAACGCACTCAAAGACCCTCATACAAAACATTTTCAATAACATCTCCTCTTCTTTCACAGGACTGCATGCCCATTAAATTCAAGGGTATACATTTCATAGCCCAACCCTGGTATGTGGAATTGGCGCTGTCGGTCATCAAACCTTTTTTAAAGGAGAAAATCAAAGAACGTTTTTATATCCATGGCACGAATCTTAACTCTTTACATGAATTAGTATCTAAGGACATCCTACCATCAGAGCTGGGTGGTGAAACACCCAATGTCAATAATTTAGATTGGTATCATTATCTCTTGGATTCCAGTCAATCGACTGCGGACAATAACACCACAAAGCCTTATAGAATAATTAAGGAAATTATTTACTCGAAACCTACACTTAAGTTAGATGATAAGCAGAACCCATTTACCGATAATAATTGCTCAAATTTAGTAAAACTGAAATCATGATACCAAATTGAAAATGAAAAAAAAAATGTTTAGTTTTTTTAGGGAAGGTATGAATAGAAAAAAACGAAGGTAAGACAAGAACTCTGAAAAAGGTTGCGCATGGTGATTTGGTAGTCGTGGGAAATAAATTACAGTGGTCGTTATAACCGATACGCCTCATTGAGGTTAATTCTTTTAATAATCCACGCCTCATTTAGGTCCTCAAAATATATTATTTTAATAATCCACGCCTCATTTAGGTCCTCAAAACATATTCTTTTAATAATCCACGCCTCATTTAGGTCCTCAAAACATATTCTTTTAATAATCCACGCCTCATTGAGGTTCTCAAAAAATATTCTTAATAATCCACGACTCATTTAGGTCCTCAAAATATATTCTTTTAATAATCCACGCCTCATTAAGGTTCTCAAAAAATATTCTTTTAATAATCCACGCCTCATTGAGGTTCTCAAAAAATATTCTTTTAATAATCCACGCCTCATTGAGGTTCTCAAAAAATATTCTTCTAATAATCCACGCCTCACTGAGGTTCTCAAAAAATATTCTTTTAATAATCCACGCCTCATTGAGGTTCTAAAAAAATATTCTTTTAATAATCCACGCCTCATTGAGGTTCTCAAAAAATATTCTTCTAATAATCCACGCCTCATTGAGGTTCTCAAAAAATATTCTTTTAATAATCCACGCCTCATTGAGGTTCTTAAAAAATAATCTTTTAATAATCCACGCCTCATTGAGGTTCTCAAAAAATATTCTTCTAATAATCCACGCCTCATTGAGGTTCTCAAAAAATATTCTTTTAATAATCCACGCCTCATTGAGGTTCTCAAAAAATATTCTTTTAATAATCCACGCCTCATTGAGGTTCTCAAAAAATATTCTTCTAATAATCCACGCCTCATTGAGGTTCTCAAAAAATATTCTTTTAATAATCTACGCCTCATTGAGGTTCTGATTATTAAAAGATTCTTTTGAAAAAATATTCTTTTAATAATCCACGCCTCATTGAGGT